>NW_022639543.1:1326812-1343468 GCF_010583005.1 Odontomachus brunneus
TATATATATATATATATATATATATATATATATATATATATATATATATATATTGATAAATTCAAGTTGTTGCTTGAATTTTTAAGTGAAAAGAAAATAAAGAAGTAGGTTTGGCCGATATAAAATCAAAGCCCTCTGTGAAAGAGGATAATACGTCTTATTTGGTCTACATATACGCACCTACGATACTTTGACTCTTGTGTGATAAAAGGGAATTAATGACAGCTTGGGTGCAAGCGCGCAAGTGTAGATGGATGGACGAGCGTAACGTCGTCGTCGTCGACGAGGAAGGATCACCTGATCGCGTTGGAAAGGTCGGAGAATTCGGATCGAGAATGGAGATCGGTGGAATTAGCGTTTCGGGGGCGCGACGTACGTACTGGCGAATCCAGAGCGCGCGGGCACGTTATGAAACGATAGTGATCCGTGGTATGTTCAGTTAGAACCTCAATGGCGGTTACAGGTTACCTAGGGCTTCCTGCGGAAATGGCCAATATACACCTCCGACCTCCAACTAGCTCAGCCGCGAGCGTTCGCGCGAGCGCGCGCACTCTCGGATCGCTCCTCTCGATTTATGTCGTACCATACCCCATACGTCCGTACGATCGCCCTGTCGACAGGCTCGACACGCTCGACACTCGTTACGGCTCATCATCGTGATCTATGCGCCTACAACAAACGTTACATCCTTAATCCGTCCTAGTTGGTCGATCGTACGCGCGTGTTGCGCGAAAAAACTAACATCCTTATCATGGGATATCCCGTTGTTTCTACACGGAGGAACACTCTCCCTCGGAGCTATACGTACAAATCGATAGATTAACAAAATTATGTATTCATCATTTTCACTCTGTCATCGTTGATGCAAGTAGAGGCGTATTTCTGTTGGATACATGACGTATCTAGACGAAGAATTCGCACATGTTCCGTTTGTCGCGAGGTTCAGCAATGGCTGAGACATTAACGCGTTAAGACGTTAATATAGATGTAAGTAGGAATTTCAAACCCGCATAGTTTTCTTAATTACGCGGCAGTTGGTGATTCCTACATTTGACGATTCCTAAATTTGACAATATTTTATTTTGTCTAAACAAAATATTTAAGAAATATGATATAAGCATAATTATACACACACACACACACACACACACACATAAACAAGCATGCGTGCATACATCGTGCGATCGAGAATAGAGACATTAATTAAATCGAATTATATTCGCAGTTAAGGTTTACAAGATGTGGCATATTTCGAGTGTATGGTTCAATTCGTCAGTTTAGCTTTCACAGTTATGTGTTTGTGCGAAGAAGAAGAAAAGAACTCAGTGTGTGTATCGATCCGATAGATATGCATTCTCGAGGAAGAATGGCTTTACGGGTCATCGCGAAGAAAGGAACAAGGCGTAACTGACAATGACAACACAAATGCAGACTGACCCCGCAGATTTAATCTGTCGAAATGAATCACTATTTTAATGAGTTCACAGCTAACAAATGTGTTTACGAGAATAACAAAATCAACGAATAATACAGAAACATAAAAGCAATTTTGATTCTAGATGCCATTGTTCAATTGTTATGTTTTCTCATCTTTTAAGTGCGTTTTAGATAAATGTGCGATAAATTAAAAATTATAAGTAGCAATTATATACAGAGAGTGTCTCATTTTAATTGTATAGACATATGGACATTATAGAAAAAATGTGTAAAAAAAAGTTGTATAATTTCAAGGGGGAATGAAGATGATAATATTTATTCTTGATCTTGGAATAAGTTTGGAAATATCTGTTAGATTTAATTTTTTTAAAACAGAGTCATATGGTATTTCAAATCGATTTTTTTTTGGTCATGTAAAAGTACTGCTACGAAATTATCGAAAAATGTATATTTTTCGAGATATTTTATTTTGATACTTCTTAGTACACACAAGATATGAAATATCTCGTAATCTATTCACTTATTCATGATCTCATCTCAATACTTTTGCACATAGAATGAAATCGATTCAAAATTGTGCATTTGCACATTTATTGATACATCAATGCAAGAATTGATGTCGACTTCTGTCGTCATTATACGATGAGCTCCAAAGTGAAACATTAACTTTTCACCGTTTATTAATTTACTTCGCTAAACTATATGACCCTAGTGTGTTCGTCACATTCGTCAAGATCTTCAAAGACAGCCACCGGCCGTCTTGCAACGTGTCACAGCGGCACGTGCAAACGAATGAATGAAAGTTTGCAGGGATAGTAAGAACGGGTCAATCTACCAATTGACCAGTTAGTCGGTATCGCACAAACGGACCGTTCCACCCTCGCCCATACGCATCCATGCGAGACGTACTCTCGCAGTGGAGTACTTTCGTCGAGGCGAATTGGCCAGAGTGCAGCAGATAAGGGTGCTCGTGGTGGAGGGGAGGGGGGATGGTTGACTCCAGTGGCCATACAGAGTCAGTTGCTCTTATGCTCGCCAGCAACGAACAGCAACCGCGTCGCGCTGTCCGACTCGACATTGACCGTGCGTGCGCAACGAGTTGCGGATTGTGACTCTGAGAATTGCAAATTTCAGTGTGGGGGAGATCGTGATTTGTGAAAGAGAGTGCGTTCGCTCGAGTCGTCGCGAATGACGAAAGGATCGAATTGCAAATCGATTACGCGGGCGGTTGCATTTGAATTTGGACGCGGACACACGACTGGCTGCAGTGCTGAAATCTACGCTCGATCGTAGCCAAATAAAATGAACTTTGCGACGTGGTGTCGTGCAATTTGACGATTATCGTTCGTTTTGCTTCTTATCGCCCGCTTTGCTATTCAAAAAATCAACTACGAAGGAAGACCGATCAGGCACGTATCAGCGCCTTCTATGCAACTGGATAAACCTTACGCCGTCCGTCACTGCCTCCCATCGAGAAAAACAAAGTGATTATTCGTTTATCGGAAGTTTTATCGCTCGATTGTGAGAAAAATCGCGAAATTGAGCAGACTCGTTGCGAGAGCGTGCAAAAGAAGAGCGCCGTCGCGGGATAAACATTCGCCGACGAGATTGCGCTCGGGAAGCGCAGTGAGAAAAATTATTCTCGACAGCGGGAAAAATCATTCGCGATAGCACATCATTTTTACATGCGCGTCACGCGTCAGTCTCTCGTTGGAATGCGTAGGATTCCTGACAGTCGGAACGACCTGACGGCGGTGTCACGTGACAACAAGCTCTAACCGGGGCTCAGTGGATTTTGCGACGGGACCGCCGCTCCTCTCCTCTCCGAACGGAAGTGTCCAATCTGGGTCTGTTGCACTTGTTGATGCGGCTGTCGAGCGCGCCACATTTGCGTTTCGAAGTATCGGCCAAGGGCGATGAGGAAGCATCGGTTCGTTTAGCGCACACGAATCACTCACGGAAGGTCAAGAGGAACGTCGAGGAGCAATGATTAGCGCTGCTCGAGGTCGAATTGCCGGCCGAGGTTCGCGCGGAAGTTGACTCTTGCGGATCGGCCGTAGGGATCCACGGAGAGAACCTATTATGTTAGGGGCAGGATTTTTATACGCCTTGCTGAAGGTGTTGGTGCTAGCGGGGGTGGTCGTCGCGTTCCTGCCAGACGATGACGAGAACGTCGTTCTGGCCAGTCTCCAGGAAGAATGCGCTTCCAAATGCCCGGACCTGGATCTCACGCAGGTAAGAGTCCTTTCTCCGCTTCCTCAGCTTCATTCTAGCTCTTCAAGCTTACTCGTCGTCGCGCAGTCGAGGCGAAGGGAGAAACTATAGGAAAAATTCACCATCGTGAATTTCGAGGAGAGCTTTACTTCGGATAGACACTTCCGTTCGCGCTTCGTCGCGCTTAGCTCCGCGAGGAAAACTATCGCTTATTAAGTTGTGGCACTTGCATATTCCAATGCGAGATATCTACCTTCGCTAAGATAAGAGAACATGCTTTCTGCGCTCGTGGCCGAAGCGAGAATTGCCAGCGCGGCTGGCGGATTCGGTGATCCGATTAACGAGATGGCGATTCATTTCTTTTATTTATACTCAGCTCCGTATTGTACACCGAAATCGTCGCTAATGGGTTACCGATAAGACGCTGTGTTACACAATTACGAGTCGATTACGATGTTTCTAGACTCTATCGTGCGTTTCGTCTCGCTTATCGACGTTATTTATGGCTATCTTTCGTAGTATCTCACTGTCGTATTGTAAGACTGTATGTTATCCTCGTTTATTGCTCAAGGTATGGCTGTGCTAGTTCGGACGAACGTATAATATTATTAATCCACACGACGAAAATAACGATTAAGTTTGACTTGTGCTTAATTATTTTTCTTTACGACCAAAAACGTTATTGCTCTTGATATGACTTAGGAACTCTGATAGAAATGTATGCAATTTGCGTAGACATCCGCACACAGTCTAATATTAATGTATTCTTAGTAGTTGTAAAAATACTGCGTAGGAATTACACAAGAACTTGATACAGTTTTATTCAATGTAACTTTAAACAGTTTTATTTATTTTTTTTATTTATTACTTATTTATTTTTTATTTATTATTTATTTCTTATTTATTTATTTTTTTTTTACAAAATGCATAGAACATAATTAAAGGAAATAGGGTATTTGACAGTATTACTTGTGACAAAGATGACAACCAAAGTAAGAGCTATATTAAATTTCTACTAGAGGAGAGAGTATCGTATAAAATATAAGCTTTATGAGTTCTCCAAGTATATCGCAAAATGAGTCGATTAACGAACGAGTTTCTTACGAGTTCATCATCTACGTTGCGAATATTTAACGCGTACATATGTATGCGTCAATTCGTCGTTTCAATTTGAATCATCGCACCGCATACTAATCAATCGCTCTCGAGACGAGAACGCGGGACCGTCAACGCGCGTCAATGCATTAATTAATAAGAAATATTTGAGGAGCGCACGGCGCAATTTGCGCGGCCCGCGATCCTCGAAATTTATGTCAGCGCGTCAATTTATCGCATCGACGACCTACTTGTACTTTTCGTGATGCAGCACACGTACGTGCATCCTTGTGACTGGGACGCAATTTTTCTTGCTTGGAACTACTAATTTATCGAAAGTGCGAGAAGGCTCGCGTACTTTAACTTGCTTAGATTTCTTATCATTAGAATCCCGTGCTTTGTTTCGCCTCTCAATAGCGCAAGAATTGACATTATCCTACTCTTTTCAAAATTTCGGAAATGAAAATGTCCGGATTGTTGTTGATGAGAAATTTTTCACGTTTTCGTCCAACGAATTTTCAACTTGTCGTGTTTACATTTTAAAGAGAATAACATAACGCCAGAAAGATATTCAATTTTGGCAAATCGATGCCCGGGTAGTTTTATAGGTATTCCCTCTGCGAATCGCATCCCCAGCTGCGAGTCGAGTGCTAGCGACGGCACGAAAATGGCTGCGTGCGAGCGGCGAAGGACGTATCAATTTAAGTCCACTCTTGTCCTCCCCTCCTCCCCTCCTCTTCACATCACGACTGTACCATTCATTAATTAACTTAACTACACGACGACGCATCATGGTAGCCCATAAGCATAGCGTCGAGGATGAAAGACGAGCACGTAATGGATACAGGGCCATCTAATCCCTTTCCTCCAGAGAAGGACGAAAATACCATTTTTCTCTTTACTTGCTTAGCCTTGCTCAGTCCACTTGGACTCACTGTTAATAGCACTCGTTGCGCGTTATACCGTATCGCCGTACTGTTAACTTGAACAGTTAAAAACTGCAATCTTTACATTAATCTGTCCGAGATAATCATAGTGAATATTCTACTTGTGAAATTAATAGTTTGAAGTAATTTTGCACACTATTGTATATACTTGGAAAACTCTTTTCCTGAGAATACCGATGCTATTTTCCGATGCTATTTTCTCTTTCGATGAATATGCAGACTGCATACGATTGAACGGAAGAATTCATTTTTCCTTCAATTAGCTTTATGACAGTTGTCTGATATTATAAGTCATCGAACTCTCACAACCCTTCCGTACTGGCGTTTCAATTATCCCGTTGTCGCCGCAGCCACCGCCGCTGTCGGCAGATAAAAGAAGTATGCTTTGGAAATCACTTGTTCGATCCCTTATCTTGGATGCATAATTCATTTTCTTACTCTCGTTCTCTAATCTACACCTTCCTCTTCTTTGACTTTCAAACGATCAAGGGAAACTTCTTGAGGCGGCGCGATAACAGCCGAGTATCGATCGAATATCTTTTAGTATCCCGATGAGAATACGAAATAATTTATGGATTCAGCAGGTCTAAATCACGCGCCTTTTGATCCTCAGACGCTTCATTATGTTTACACTATTAAATTTGAAATATTAGTGTTACACACAGGGAAAAAAGTCGAGGCTAACCTATCGTTTCCTTTTATTATCACGTGTGTAAAATCAACTTGAACTACTTTTTATTCGTTTTCAGTCTTTAATTGTTTTTAGTTTTAATTTTTTTAGTCTCATATAGTGTTGATTTTATTTTCTAATACTTCACTAAAATATTAAATGTTTATTTTATTGTTACAACAGTTTTTTAAACGTCTTATACACAAATGTATGAAATTATAAGAAATTTGTTATATTATAGAGGTTGCACACATATGGCTGCATAATACGACTTTACAATTAAATATCATGAAAAATTGTGGTAAAGATTATTGAAATTTCTGTTACACACCGTTAGTTAAATTATAACTTTTTTATCACATACATATTTTAGTTTATATTTGGCGAAACGCTAGAACCTCTTTAAAACCATTCAACTATAAATGTATTCCTTGAAACTCGAGAAAAGTACTCACACATGGCTGTTACATACACATTATGTTACTCTATTTAGAACAATGTATCAACGTACTAATTCTCGAAGCAGAGACGCTTAAAAATGACTGGAAAGGCGCCCGCGTTATTTACCAAACACACGAATATCAGCAATATAGTTCTTATCACGTTTCAGGGTGATGCTTAGAGAATGACCTTAGGCTTGCATAACAGCAAGACATTTTCCGAGCTCTGCCTCTCTCAAACGTCGGCCCTAGCTTTCTAATCTAGAGTCATTACGATAACTTTTACTTTGCGTAATAATAATTTATCGTCCTTCGACACGGCGACGGTAGTCGCTTTTATCTAACACTCACCTAATAATACATTCACGTGAACGAATCGCAATTTCGTTAACTTAATTGTGCAAACAAAATCTATTATAAAGTGGAGTCTAAATATATCAATCAGAGATAATAAAGAAGGATAAAACAGAGAAAAGTTGTCTATCCGACCCGAACGAGAAAATTAATCGTTGTAAAGGTTGTCTTGTAAATAGAAAGTGAATGGACTTAAGTAAAGATGGATTTTTGGGATTAGCTCGAAGAGAGAACTTTAATTGAATATGGAAGAATATCATAGTAGTTTTCTTAATTCTTTTATCATGTATTATAGACGCGAGATATAGCGGATTCGTGGATTTTGACGTTACATGGAATCTGCAGGATCGCCCAGCATGCAACATTATATGTGTAGCCATACACAATGAACTTCCTGTCGACCACATCCTCTTAACTATAACGTGACGCGGCAGGGAATCGCCTCATGGCGCATCGATCGTGCGAATTCTGCTTTAATCACAATATAAATCTAACAAAATATATGTTTGTACAATACGACTTTTTCAAATTATTTATAACTTGCAACGCGATTTATATTGATTGTCCAAATGTTGCTTGGTGCAATTTGATAGAAATATCTTTCTTGAGTAGAGAAAGTTCCGCGAGTGATAAAATTTCTATGAAATATTCAAGTTGAAATAGAGGAATATTGGTACAATTTTACTAATTAGTTCTCGCAACGAGGCCGGAGTTTAATTAGATACAGCCGCATCAAACAATTGCCCGTCCGAAACTGTTTGTGACTTGATACATACTCGTATGTATCCATTTTAATTGGTATGACGTCAGTCGAAAGTCGGTTAGCTGTCGCGTTTCCCAGGATTTGTTTGCGCTGAAAAATTCAACGAATAACTCGGGATACAATCTACATGTGTACATATATACAGTCAGTACATATCTGCGTGGTTTTAGCTCTTGATTATGAATCAGACGATAGTAAAAACATATCCACTCGTGCAAAAGAACATAATGTTTGAAATTATAAATCAGTAATTTATCATTTCCGAAACATATCGATCATATCGATGGGGAAATCAAGACATCTTGATATTTTTTCAACAACGATTGTCGTTGGGACAGAATGCCTTACTGACACAACATTTTGTGAGGGTTCCCTTCTATTTACTCTCTGAGAAAAATTATTATTCTAAGTTTAATGAAGTAGATGCGGGTAGGCCCGTATATATAACTGCAGTTTCGGATGCGTCAGTACGAGGGAAACGAGGAAGATTTATCTCACATAAGACGAAACGTCATCTCATTTTTCTTAGGATTTAAACTAGAATTTCCCCTTAAAGTCAATGATGATTTAAATTTTCTCCTGGAATCTTTTCACAATTAAATTATTGGCCTATTTTGTATATACCACGTCAACTTTTAGAGATTTTATATAATCTTCCATAGTTATTGCATAGTTATTTCCATATATATTATGAAAGATATCTTTCAATGGTAACATCTCTCTCTCTGTCTCTCTCTCTCTCTCTCTCTCTCTCATGATAATGGTTTTACGGCATATTTTTCATATTTCTCTTCATTTTAAAATTGTTATACTCAAGAGAGGGTCTGTATATTGTCTCTTTTCGACATCGGCACGATTCGATCGCTGGAAGCAAATTTCGATCTTAAATCACTGTTCCAACCGAGTGAACACTGGCAGGTATACACCCAACACCGTGCGACCGTTGGAGACCGCAGAAAAAATCCGACACCCTTTTCCTTAAACTTGAAACAGCGTGCCGCGGGTGTGCGTGCAAAATAACAACGTTCATGCAGTATTATTTTGCAGTATTATTTTGACGAATATCAGGTTTTACGCGAGTTCGTCGTCCTCTCTTACACTTTGTTCTAACGTATTGAAATAGTGAAAAATCATCAATTGCACTTCTCAGCTTTAAAATTAACGACGGTGGAAAAAAGGAAGAAAAGCGAGAGAGAAGAAATTACATATATAATGTAGTGTTCGTAATTACACACACATACATACACACGCAGAAGTATGTTCTTCAGTATCTCTTCCTCGCTAGGATGAAAGTGAATAAGGCCTGATCTACAATAGATGAAGTAAGGAGTAGAAGTAGGAGTAAAACGAAGTGGAAATAATTTATTTCGCTTACTCCAGCTCCTTACTCCAGCTCTTACTACTTAATTCAGGCTTACTCCATGTGATGTAGACGGACAAACTTTATTGTAGATCGGACCTAAGCGAAATAAATTATTTTCATTTCGTCTTGCTCCTACTTTTACTTTTTACTCCATCTATTGTAGATCGGGTCTAACAAACTAATGCTTCCGTGTCTTTTCTCGACACCCGTTATTATTTCCGTCTTTAAGATTACGTCGGTTTGGCGGGAAGAAGCAACAGTTGGCCGGCGCTGCCGAGCGTGACGGAAGGACGTGCGGAAGGACGGGCATCTATGCATCAGGCAATTACCTTAGATCGAGAAAAGCTGCTCTTTAGCTGCCGGTTTCCTCTCTCTTTTTTTCTACATAAGACGAATATCGTTGGGTCTTTGAGAGAGAACGGAAGCACTAACAAGTAGTCGCCTATAGACATTGATTGAGAATTCAAAGAGGGACTAATCGCTAAGGAGTCAAATCAAATTGTTAATGATCAAAGACAGAGTTACTGTACTATAAGAACCATACGATACGTTTATCATGAGTATGCGCGACATGTGTCTATACGAAATAAATTTAATAAATGTTCAATAAAACGACATGTCAAAATGCACTGTCAAGTGAGACCATCATGAAAGTTTCTCATTTAACTTCTTAGTTTATTGAGGAATAAATTGATTAATCAAGTATTAAGTAAAACGAGTATCGCGTCAAGTAAGATATTTCCACGAGAGGCGAAAGATGAGAGTGGAGAAAAAAATGATTTTAAAATTGGTATATCCACGCAAGGCGAGATAATACGCGCGAAAACACAGTACTGTCCCCCTCTTTCGTCTGCTCCTTATCATCAAACTCGTCAGTGCTGGCAGCTTGGACGCGCGAGGAAAATACGCGGCGACGTTGGCGTATTCTGGGCTATTGCCGCTTCCGTGGAAATTTTCGTTCGCGGCACGAGGTAATTTGTGACCGTACGCGTATTATCTAATTACAGAAATTTCAAGTTAAACGTACTGCCGTAAAACACCGCACGATTGTTCGCAGCGATAGACTCTTGGAACGTTTGCCAAGACATACTCTCTAAATTATTTAGAATGAAGTTTCATTCGAAAAATAAAGTAAACACTAAGTCATTTGAGTGACTTTCCACTTATATAAAATGAATTATCCACTTTGAGTCGTTGAGTAAATTCCTAGTAAAAATGTATGCGTAAATATGCTCTCCCCAGTTATCCAGTATTGTTACTTAGTATTAATGTATTCTCATTAATTTGAAAAGAATATTGTCTAGGAGCTAGATAAAAATTTTATCGAATTTTATTTATTGATTAAAGCAGTTTTTTTTATACAATATTTCGACTGATTCTTCCAAGACACAATATCGGTAATATTAATTCAGTTTCATAATGTGCATGTATCATAATGCTTATCGTGAATAAACCTAAAACATTCTTATTTATACTATTTTTTGTTTATTTTTTGTTATGTTCCTGTCCGATAAATGGATTTCATATATCTTTCGTGTATAGTAACTGCAGGAAAAGCATTGATTGGGGGATCCTAAGTAGTTTTATTCTCCAGTTACTAGACAAAAGTTAATATGACTGTCCAATATATAACTGCTCGAAAACTGCATTAAATTTTTTCCAGAGATATTTTCATTTGAAATTGAAGAGTGAATCTCTACTTTATGGTCATAGGAAAATATGCACTTCAATTGATTAAAACATTCGTTCATATATAGTTAGAGTCTACTTTGAATGGAACAATTAATGGTAATTATCGACTATAACGGATCCATCTCCAATGACCTTGACCTTGACATATATTGTACAGGTTACCCTCCTGAGTGACCTTCTGAAGGTTTTAACTGTCGCTCGTTGTTCGTTAAGAAGTTATTAACGAAAGAAGTTGCATAAAATAAATGTAATTTTTGGATACCGTATACAAAAACATCGAATTTGTACGCTAGGAAGGTGCTATACTGCTATACACACACACACATACTGCTCTCCAGCAAGCGCGCTCGCCCACCCGCCCGGGCGGGCTCGCGGTGTGTGCGTGTGTTCCTATTATATTTGAAGTTTTATAAATAGAAAATAATAAAAATAAAAAAGGTGCCTGTCCCTAGCCGTCTAACTGGGGCGTAGCCCCCCAGACTCCCCGCACCGCGGCGGAGGTGGCCAAGTCTTTTGTGAGAAACTCTCACTCTTTAGCTTAAGTACAACAGACTTGCCTCCCTTCTGTCGCGGTGTGGGGGGTCTGAGGGGCGTAGCTCCCCAGTTGTATGGCTAGGGACAAACATCGTTTACATACTACACTTAATATACTCTATGTTGATATTAATGTATTTTTTTTGTGAATAATTTTTTAACAAATAATGAGCCAGTTAAAACCTTTTATTTAGGGCAGTGGCAGACACCTTTCTAGCCTATAAATTTAATGTCTTTGTATATACGGTGTCCAAAAATTACACTCATTTTATGCAACTTCTTTTGTTCATAACTTTCTAATAAATAATGAGCGACGGCTAAAACCTTCAGAAGGTCACTCAGAAGGGTGACCTCTATAACATATGTTAAAGTCGAGGTCATTGGCGTTGGCTCCGTTATAGTCGATAATTACCAACGTTCGTCTCTAAAGTAACAGAATTAGAGAGAAAAGAAAAGAAGGAACTTTCGATTATTATATCGTTAACATCAGCGAGAGAAAGCGCCGCAACACGCGATAAAGGATCTTAGAAACATACAGATAGAATAGGATATAAATATGATAGATTTCTCATTTGTATCGCTAATTGGTCGACAGGAAGCGACGATTCTCACAGCAGTTGCGAACGGTTGCGACGTGATCGTAGTACGAGTTGATTTGCATTCCGCACGGCAGGTGAAGCGGCGTTGAAATGAAACGCGTTATGGTAATTAGATGGCATTCAAACGGATCAACTTCCAAAATTCCCATAGAGACAAGCAACAACTATGGTTAGCTTCCCACCCTTGGCCACGATATTTGTTCACGACACGACGGTCCCTCCACCTTGTATCTCTGCACACCGGGTCTTTTCCAATTACTCTTGTTTCCATCGAGAGCCGGACGTACACCTGTGCCCCGGAAGTCCGTAACGTACAGGTGCAGCCGCCGTAACGAGCGCACGTTTATCTGTAATATTACACGTTATACCCGGACACGATTATATTCGGCGATTCATTCGCACGACGTACCAGATACACGCCAGATACACGGGGGTGTCAATTGAACCGGATGTAGTAGTTTAACATCTTTTAAAGACGGCAAGCGATTCAATTTATTTTCCGCCGTCCCTGCGCGTAACACGATCGCGCCATCGTTGACGTTATCGAGCTCAGCGTCTCTTTTTTTATTACACGTTTCATCGACGTCCTCTGGCCACAACACACGTTGTGGGCCAAGCACATTTCATGCGTTTTAACGTGTCCCTCTCGAAGCAATTTTTATCCCATTTGAACATTCAAGCGAGTACAGGGGAAAATGTCTGATGTATTTTAAGATGAGATACGTTTCTCTGCTTGCAGAATCGAACGGACGACGCGAGCTCGGAGGTAGGATGTGGAGTAAGGTGCAAGATCGATCAGGTAAGAAGCTTCGAATCATCGTGCAGTCCTTCACCTTTCAAGGGTGTAAACGATACTATACTTGAAGCTTTGTCCAAGTGCACTCGCATAATAATCGACATTCTTGTTGATGTATGTCGTTACAAGTCGCTCTACAGGTTGCGTGCGCAAGATAGGGTGATTGTCAGACGAATTTCTTGAAAGGTTAATAGCCTGAACTCTCACCGGCGGCGATCGAACTCTATCAGATTTTACTCTAACTTGGCGACTATGATTGGTAGCCCCGGCGGGGCCACGCGATACGCGCGGATGGTCGACGCGCGGACGTTGGAGACGAAAATGAAGGGACGACGGTCCCTCGTTACAATGAAAGTACTTCCGCTGGTATGTCCCAGGGGGCCCAGTCGCTCCTAACTCGCGTTAGGAGACAGTAAACGGCAAATAAAAACAACGCGCGCGCGTCCGATGTGAATGGGACGAACGCGCGTATACGCGGAGCGTATTGCACGCGTACAAATGAAAGAATGGCGCATCTCTGTCTCTCTTTCGTTCTCTCTTTCTCTCCAGTACGGCTTCGTGCCTTTAAATTGGATCGCGTACAAGTGCGCGGCCGATGGCGGATGTCACCAAATTGCCGTGCGACTCCGGATTCACTCTCTCGCGCCTCGTCCGTCTCTCTGCGCCGTCTCTCTGTTTCTCTTGGTTCCTGTCGCTCGAAACGGACTTCCGTTTCAGACTCGTATGAGAAAAAGCGCGGAAATTGTACGCTGCCTCTTTAACACCATGCACGTGTTTCGGGATCGCTCTGGTTCCAATACGTTTAGGACAAGGGTCGGAAAAAGAATGAGGAAGCTTCTGAAATGTTGAGAAACGCACGATCGGATGACATAATAAATCATCAACGGAACCTGAAAAGCGAGTTGCCACGCGAATTGCGCTTAAATTGTTTCCTCCTTCGGCTTGTTTCACGGTTCGTAAGTCGCCAGTAACGCGTATGAGTAACGGACGGAGTAGGCGACGTAGGTGGAGGAAGACGCTTCGCGATTCCAGCTGGCAGTATTTACGTGCGTGACCCACTTCTAACTTTTAACTATCGCATTCTTTCGGAGAAAAAGACAGATTTGTGTGGTGCAACTTATACGAATGCCTTCTGCTCTCCGTACTTTTCACTTAAACATAATCGGAAAAATACGACGCTATCGAAATAGATACACACAGAAGAATATTATTCTGTGTTTGCTAAGAAAGCTAAGAAAAGCTAAGAAAAACTATTACTCAGTTTATTTTCCTTTTTTTAAGTTATGTTCAACAAGAATATTTCCTTGATAATAGTCTTAAAATATATTTATCACAAAGAAATATGCGTGATAAAGTGAGCTTCAGAAAAGTGCACTCTACTCTCGCGAAAGAAGAATTTATATTTTCTCTACAAAAATATTATATATAAAACTTTATAAAAAAAAGGTTGATTCAATTCTATGCAGTAGGCAAAACAAATTTTTGTTATAATTAATATTCTTAATTGAAATGCTAAACCTACTAGAATATGTTTGGAGCAAATTTGATGAGTTTATGGTAAATTTGTAGGTATGTAAACTTGTGAAAAATACTTGAAACATTTTCTTGAATGCAGTATGTATTTTAGTGTATTTTTCTGTGTGTATATGTAAATTGATTTTGCAAAGTTCTTTTGCAATATTTGTAATTGAAAAGCCGAGTGCATCGTCGTAGGATGCTATAATGTTCGATATTGGTGAATCTTATCAACACTAGCTGATTGACTTTACATTTCATCCGGTAATTTCACAGCTCGATAACGACAAATTAATATCGCAGGAATTTCTTTTGTTCGAGGCCCTTTTATTTTTTGGTTCGCTCTCGAAAATTAATGTAGCCTCGCGTTCTCTGTTCACCTCCGGAAATAATAACTTCCGATCTTTTTGGAGTCACTATAATTAGTAAATAAGGCTACTCGAACTAAGAGATAAACATTACTTTTCGATTACAGACAATGAAAACAAAAAGGAAAAAAAGAAAATAAAGTTTGTACCGATACCAATTAGAAACATTATAAGCACGTTACTCGGAACTCGTTTCAAGATTACAAAAGAGAGTTGCCGAAATCATACCGGTCTCTTAAATCGTACTTCATCAATTCTCTTTATTATTACTGTGTATGAACGACATCTAACAGTAAGACATCTAATGTAAGAAATAAAGGAGCAGTGAGAAATATAAACGAAATCTTTTGAGATTATATTTTATTTTGTGCGTGTTACAAACATTTGAAAAAATCAATTATGATTGATGAGGTACGATTTAAATGATCGTTTTTGGTAATTCTTCTCTACTTGCAAATTACAAATAGCGTATAAAACATTGCGAGATCACACGACGTTTTCAATAAAAGAAAAAAGAAGACAACATTTCTTTTCGCGAACGATTATATTGTGTCAAGAAATCAAATTATCATTTGTCGAGTTTACAAAATTTATGTTAACGTTATTAAGACATTCGGTAAAAAAAAAATAAAAAACAAAAATTCTCAATATCGAACACGCGTTGTTGCGCATATCATTTCTTGTTTGAGGCGTGAGTCGCGGGAAGCATGGACTTGGATAAACAAACGATAAGCATTCGCTTCCGTATATCTTGGTAAAATCGAGAAATTAAGGCGGTTAAATGTGTTCGTCAACGAAGTAAAGTGGAGGACTACCAACAGCGAAGTATCCATACAAATGTCTTCGCATGGCAGCAGCTACTGTCGAAAGCCACTTTACTTTGTAAATTATCTGTGGATGGGATAAAAATTACAAAAAGATGGACAAAGTATCACGAAATAATATCTCTTTTACAAACCGTGAAATTTTCGTCGCGTTACTCTGTATTTTGATAAAATCTTTACATAAAAGCTAATCGCGAGTTAATTAATAATTTGTCATAAAAATTTTATGAAAACGATCCAAGCCACTCGTTACATTTCTTTCCTGCTGTTTTACTGCGTGAATTCGAATTAAAAGCACAATAAACGGGGTTAAAATAAAATGAGAAGAGGACAGATAAATACTCATCTGCGGTAGGATGAAGATCTACGATCCACGGGGAGCCGCGGTTAGAGCCTAACTGGGGACATAATACACGCTGAGGGATTTAATGAGGAAGTGAGAAATTAGCGAGCACTGCGTAGAGTAAGAGAGAAAGAGAGAAAGAGAGAGAGAGAGAGAGAGAGAGAGAGAGAGTGTGTGTGTGTGTATATGTGTATGTGTGTGTAAGACTTAGCCATTTCCCATTGTCTAATAGTTTTGTCAACCTCTATTGGGTGGCTGGTCTATATAAAAAATCATGTTTGACGAGACGCAACGAATAAAAGAATCTAGATTATTCATTAAAGTGAATTAAACTACTGTTCAATGTGTCTGATTGAAGGCATCCTCGTCGTGTATTTCATAAATAAATGAAATTGTGAAATTTATATTTAAAAAAAATACAAAAAACGTGCGCGCCAAGAATAGAAATGTAAAATCGCAATTTATCACCGACAACGCTTGGCACTTTTTAATAAAAAAAGAATAAGGGAAATTAATCACGCAACATATCTTGTACAGTTTCAAGTTTAACGCGACAATCGAATCGATTATTTGTTGGCATCGTCGTGTAATTCTAGTGTGGAACGATTATTAATAATATTTATCTGCTGTTGGACAGAGAGAGAGAGAGAGAGAGAGAGAGAGAGAGAGAGAGAGAGAGAGAGAGAGAGAGAGAGAGAGAGA
>NW_022639543.1:1343801-1354352 GCF_010583005.1 Odontomachus brunneus
GAGAGAAAGAGAGAGAGAGAGAGAGAGAGAGAGAGAGAGAGAGAAAGAGAGAGAGAGAGAGTGAGGGCGGGAGGGAGGGAGGGAGAGATTCCTTTCCTGTTATAGACTTTTCAGACGAGTTGACCTATGCGATACCCTCGTACACCGCTATACGCTGTACACAACTCAAGTTGTTGCCAGCGACGACGCGTCGCACGTCTCGGAAGAACGATCAGAGTTCATGCTCACAACAAATTTGCTGTTTACTCTTTAATCCTTTATTGTTTTATGAAAAAATATAGATGACGTATATTTGATGTTTAGATAGTTCCTGCTTTGTCTAATGAATTTGTAAATACTTGCCTTGCGCAAATCCTGACGTCACGGACGTACTATGATGTATCGAGAAGTGAAAATCGGTGAAAAATCTGCATATTTCTTTTGTCAATTTTCTAAACAAATATCATTGATCCATCAGAATATTCGGAATGCATGAATTTGCGACTTCACTAGCTATCATTGGCAAAATCAATGCATCGCAGTAGTTGGAGGAAACGGTATTTCTCGCGCGATACGATTCGGTTGTTATATTCCGTAATACCGTGCGCTATTATTTATGCATGGCGCCTCTCGAACTAAGCAGAGTGTCGACCAGTCCGTCAATTGTTAAATAGCACCTCTCATATCACTCCGGACGTTAAAATAGACCTTCCACCATGCACTACTGCGAAACAATCACTCTTATTTACGATTAAGATCGATGGAATTGCGACAGCGAGGCAAAACGTAAAGATGACAGATATTTTTTTATTGACTTGTTAATGATGATACTTGAAGTCTATTACTTTGTTGTTTTCCGAAGCATTTTCAGTATTGGCTTATTCTCCTTTCTTCTCTTCTCACCAAGTTTCATCTATATATCTGTGCATCTCTTTTGAAGTTCTGTCAGTATATATTAATTCAACGAAAATGAGCAGATTTTATATCGACAATTTACACGTGAAATATTGAAGGAGATATTAAAGGAGATGAGAACGATAATTTTTTTTTAACCGTACAAGCTGGAGTGCTTGAAAAGGGCTACGACGTTAGGAATGTTTCAGTCGTTTAGAGACTCATCAAAGTCTGCACTCGAGGCACTCGAGCCGAGTCACTGCTGTATATTTATACTTCTAGTTACATCCGAATGCATTTTTTTCGTTGATGTTTTCTTTCAAAATTCAACGACTCTTGCATCCGGTAATATCGCTGTATCGTGAGAGAAAACTCACAGGTTTATAAAAATAAATAAATTATCGTGCGAATTGAGCAATCAGGTTGCGCGATTAATGGCTGTTCGTTTTTAATTATTTATTTTGTTTATTATTGTAAACAGATTTTTGCATTTCCAATCCACTCTCTAGCGCTACTTTCTTATTAGTCAGTATTTTATTAATAAAATCGCTAATAAAGTACCTAAATAGATAGTTTTGCAATAAATATTAGTGAGATGAAGTTCGTAAATGTCACAATATGTAGCCGTTTCTTTATTTTGAAAGTTATCAAATATTTTAAGAGTCACACAAGAAAAAGGTAAAACACTCATTTGTTATTAATATCAATCGCAAGAAAAGGAATATTACCGCATAAAATGTACTCGTTAATAAATTTATAATTATTATTATATTATTTTTATTTAATGATAGCACGATGATTATTTTTATTCAATTTGAATTTTGGAAGAGTGATTATATTAATTTAAAATGAATAAATCAAATATAGAAATAAATATAGAAATGTGTGATATTATGAGGTTATCTTGCATCTGGTGCCAACTTATCATGTATGTGATTTTGCCATATTTTTATTCATATATTGTCGATTTCACGAATTTTCTCATCGAAAGATCTGAATTTCTCTTTAACTTGACGATAAATTTATGTGATATTTCGCTAAAATATACTTAAATGTTAATTTTATTATCACTACAAGTTTTTTTTAATTTCTGTCTTATACACTAGTATGTCAAATTATATTACTAGTGTATCAATTTTAATTGTTGTATCATAGGGTTTCCACATATGCTTGCATAATATAATTTTACAATTAAATATCTTGATACGGTAAACATGATTGAAATATCTGTTATGCATTGTGTGTGTGTTAGATTAATTTTTGTATCATGTACACTTTTGTACACAAAAATTGTAGATTTATCTATTATATTTGATCAAACAGTAGAATATTTTTTAAGATACAAATACTTGGATGTACAATCTTTCTAACAAAAATCAAGAACACTGCGTGCCGTCAGAATAAACAGAGATGTGCAGTGGTGCAATGGAAGTTATACAGAGAGAAAAAAGCGTCCTCGACTACAGCCGACGTGTTGTCGGCGACAAATGCCCACATCCTCTCGCGTGGAAAGTTAATGCGTTAAACTTCTGTTCGCAAATCCATGCTCGACATGCCACGCAACGGGCGTCTTATGAACGTGGGCGTTACTTGAGGCACGTGCCACGCACGTCGACCAGACGCGACCACGAAAAATTACAGTTTTGCTTCGCTTCGTCTTGCTCGTCTCGTCTCGCCTCGCCAAGCCTCGACTCGTCTCTCACCTCTCCTCGGCTCGCGGTAGTATATCGAGTTATGTCACGTTGTTCCAGATAACGTGACCTATTGTTCGCCCACTTCCTGAATTATATTTTAGCGAATTGTGAAATGTTCGACGACCTTCGACGGAAGGATGCACTGGATAGACGGTTTTTCGCGAATACGATGTACCACTTACAAAAAATTATTACTAATCGGTTAGTAATAAATTGCTCAATTGTTTTATTACTAATGGCAAGTGATTTTGAGTATTTAAATTACAGGATTATTACGGCAATAATTGCTAATGTATTATTAGGTTTTTCTGATGAAGTACTGGTGTGAATCATTCCCTAATAATAGGATAGATAAGCATCAACTTTCTCATGATTAGTATGAATTGTTTAATATTTTTCCATCTAATTTATTGTTTGCCTTAGTTCGTTATAATATCTAATTAAAAATCTAAGAATAATATTATATCGTTAATGGGGCTCCCTGATACAGATTATAACAGTATCAGTCGCATTTAGATTGTCGTTGCGTTGTTGGTATCATTTGTCAATAAATATGCCGTTCAATGTTGTTTTAACGATACATATTATAATCATAATTTAATTAAGTATCGACACACCTTATTGGCGCCATGAGTTCGATTACTTAGTTTTTAAGCAGCCGAAATGAAAAAGGATAGGTGACCGATCGAAACCACATAGCGACGCAACATACGAAATTTTTTATTATTTAAACAAAATAATCGACCATTAGATTGTTCAATTCTGATAGGTTAATTTGTGGAAATTTTACAGAAATTGTACCATATATAATAATTTACCAAATAATCACTGAATCACTGAGAAGTGTGATTAATCACTACTATTTTTTTACCACTAATACTATTACCACTAATACTTTTCTGTGAGGGACTTGCGCAAAGTATTTCGCATGGAAGATGGAGCGGTAGAATTATATATAAATATGCAAGAGACTTTAATTGTTTAAAATAACACAAATTAATCTAAAAATTTGAGAATTTCTCCTTCGTAAAACGTGAAACGCTTTAGAAGGGATTTAAATCCCGCTGGTATAGATTTCATCAAATTATGTAATATAAACGTAAAATTAACTCTTGCACCAGCATCTTATTTAAATCAATTATGAACTCTCCGAAGCTCAGTTTGCGAAAAAGTTAGCCTTTTTCTTGGAATTACATTAAATTGTGATGTCGTCTATTGCTGTTTTATCTTTTGTACTTACTGTTTCAGTGTACAAAAGGCTGCGAAGCGTGGCAACAGGCGCTCGACACAAGCTGCCAAGCTGTTTGCGTTAGTATTGTTGCCATTTTTATTTTTACGAGGTTTATCGGTTGTAGACTTACGTAAAAGTGACGCTTGTCAACATGCGGTATCTCGCATGCTCTTTTACATAATATTTTTCTAATTCTAAATATAAACGCGTAATATTATTTCGATATTCTGTCGACAGAATGGAACACAGGAATTGCTACCGCCAAAGGAATTGTACTGCGTTTTGGGCTGTCACGATGCGTTAAATCGTTACTTCCAGCAGCTTAAAGGTAAAGAATTTTTTTAAATTTTTATATTAGTTTAACCAAGCATAAAAATACAATAGGAGATTTTATCAGGGAACAGGCAACTTATCATTGTTTTTTTTCAATAAATATGTTAAGATGACAAATATAAAACAACATAGTCTTTTCAAACATAATCTTCAATGTTTCTCTTGTGTGCACACAACTATATTTTGACTAACTTGTGAAAAATGGAATATAATATTAAAATTTAATACATTTCTATATATTGTGGTTTACGGTCATTCTCTGAACTGCAGCTGTTCAGACAGCACAAATTATTGAGCAATATCTTAAATACAATGTCTTGCACAAGATATCCTATTTCTTTTAGATGTCTTTTGGACATCCTTGAAACATCTTTTAGTAGTTTGTGCTTATTTGGGTATATTTTTGCCTCTATCGCTATTTCTAATTCTATTTCAGTCTTTGTTTCTGTATGTACTATTATACGAAACTAATTAGTTCCGACTTAGATATAAAATGTTTAGGGTTGATTTTTCAATAGTAATTTAACTTTGAAATTGGAAGTTTAAACCCTATTTAAACACATCATACATTTTGTTAGAATGCAGTTCAAACTAAATTTAAAACACTATTGAAAAATCAACTCTTACATATAGATATAATATCGCTCTGTTTCATATACATGTAACATAACGTAGTATGCATAAAATCTTTTAAGAAACTCGGCGCTCCATTCGCTCCATAAGTCGCGTGGCTTTATGGCTAAATCGACAGCTCTAAAAATCAGCAAATTCTTTGTTGTAATAGTCAATGGAGTCAATTTCGAGCGGTTCTTCGTCGTAATGATCAAAGTTGCTGGTGTCGCCGAGACTGCCGCAACGAGGAACGTAGCTTGGCTGTATTTTCTGCTGATAAATTTGTACCCAGTCTATCGACTGGAACCAACGATGCCGTTTGATATCCATGCTGCCATCCTTGAGATTACCATATCTTCTACTTAGGTCCACCTGAAGGATGTTCTTCAGAATGTCCCTTAACTCCTCGCCGAAATGATGCGCGAATTTATACTTGCCCGCGACAATCTTCTCGTAGATTTTCATGGGATCTTGCGCGTAAAACGGCGGATATCCTGCGTTCATTTCGTAGACCAGCACACCAAAACTCCACCAATCGACGGACTTGCCATAACCCTTGGACAAGATTACCTCCGGCGCCAGATACTCCGGCGTACCACACAACGTCCACGTGCGGCCTTCCACCATTTTGCAGAAACCAAAGTCGGTCACCCTGATGTAGCCCGAACTCTGAATCAAGATGTTTTCTGGCTTCAGGTCTCGGTATATCAAGCTGCAATGGTGTAGGTACTCTAGCGCCAAGGCCACTTGAGCCGCGTAGAATTTCGCCAACGATTCGTCGAACTTTCCCATGCGCCTAAGGTGGGTGAACATCTCGCCACCATTCACGAACGGTAGTACCATGTACACGTAGGAGTTATCCTTGAAGCACGGATCAACACTCATTGACATGAAAACGTTTACATGTCTATTTTTTCTGTATATCGTCAGGGCCGACAAACTGAAATGAACTACAAACGTGTCAAATAATTCGCACATTTCTGCCTGGAGCATTGATGTCGCTGGAAAGTCAAGTTTACCTTCATAAGAGATAAAAATTCTATGTCTTTTTTTCCGAATTTTCTCTTTCATTGTACCAATTATCGTTTCGGTTTGTCAACTCTGGTCAGTCCTAAACACAATCTATATCAATCTATTCTAGTCCAAATTTTCAACTTATTCTCAACTTTAATATTTCATTCAATGCAAAACTTTGACATTCTGAAGCATATATTAATCTCTTTTGAAAACGCACAAAATTGATTGATTCTAAAGAGAATTTGTCGACAAACTTAGTTTTTAGACAAGTTAAGTAGTATTAAAACAGTTTGATATAGGTTTCAGAATGTTAAAGTAGGCGTTAAACGGAATATCGAAGTCAAAAGTCAGGACCATATTACAAATATGGTATTTTTTATATGGACATATAAAAAATATTTTCTAGCAAAATTTTAACTCGGGACAACATGACGAACATATTTCGAGTTTTACTAAGCAAGAACGGTTATTTTCGACCGAAACATTACACGAACAAAAATATACGAGGTCTTTCATCAATAGTGTCTGCCTTATTTTTTTGTTCTTTTTTTTTATATTGATGCTTGCCTTGAAGCAAAACTCCATGAAAACGATGAAGGGGAAGTTGACGCACTGCAGGATACGTTTTTCGTTACGCGTATGGTCCACCTGCTTCATTTTCACGAGTTTCCGCTTATCGAGGATCTTCATGGCGTAATACGTGGACGTGGGTTTATACTTGACGAGAATAACACGGCCGAAGGCACCAGCGCCGAGAGTACGGAAACGCTCAAAATCTTCCAGCGTTGCGCTGTCGTCTTTTTTCATTTTCCATCTCTCCACGAACGTTTTTTTTAGGCCATCCAAGATCTCATTGTATTCCTTAAACATTCGTTCTCTCTCGGTATCCACCATATCGCCTGTTGAATATACAAGACTAATTTAACGCTATGTCTTTGCATGGTAGGTTAAGATGATATAAGACATTTACGTTTTTGCATTCGACAGTGCGATAGTGCATTGTTTCGTATACAATATACTATTGATACAAAAGCTAATACTCGTTTTATGTTACAAACAGTCTTAAAGATGGCAGCATGAATCAAGCGACATCGCTGATTCAAATCGATAGACAGGATTAAAATCATAGGAGTCCATGTTCTAAACTGTCTTCTATCGTTAAAGGGTTCTCTAAAAGTGGTTTACAAGCCATCTTCTGATTTGCTATTAAGCTATAAGCTACTTTTAGAGAAATTCTTTTAACGATAAAAGAGGGTTCAGAATATACACTATAGAACAGACTGTACATTGTTGCTGTAGGAAAGTCTGCTGAAGGAATAAAGTCAGCATTAGCAAGAGAGGCTGATAGAGAGTAAGATCCTTTCTTCGTTTAATTGTTTGGTTGGTGAGGAGAACGAAGGAAAAGAAGCGATCACATGATGCAGTACGTCCTCTCTTTCATTCACTATATTTCATTGTATTTTTTTTCTCTTACATCACCCTGTCCTAAACTGTACAGTAAGATAAAGTGTTCGATTTAGCGCGTATTTCTGTTCTTTAATTTTGTCATAAGTTGTCCTGTAAGAGGGACGCAGTCTATTTTATAAATCTACGATTAAAATCCATCAGCAGAAAATGCAGCCAAGTTATGTCCCCATTTGCAATTTTGATCATTACGACGAAGAGAATCACTTAATATTGATCCCATTGATTGTTATAGCAATTTTTATAGTTTCATTTACCGCACTTAATATCCCATAACAATTTCACGTATAGCGGAAATTGGGACTCCACCGGCACCGGCATTGGTCGCGGATTCACTCACGGCGACATCGCTCAGTCTCGAATGGAAAGGCGTAGATATAAAGAGACGCGTCGAAGGTATTTCATACTTAGTACAATGGAGATACGAAGAGCTAGCCGAGACGTGGCAGTATTGCAGGAACCAAACGTGGGGTGAAGGTGATCAGATACTGGTCGAGAACTTGCAACCGTATACTAATTACAGGGTAAGTGAGGGTGAATGAGAGAAAGAGGCCAGTAAACACTTGTATTCTGTACACTGAAAAAAATCTTGTAAAAGTTATTAAAGTATTTGATGGAGCATTTCAGTATAATATTTCGTAATTTATATATAAAATATGCAAATAGTTATCATAACCTCCTCTGGTAATAATTACGAGATTATTAGTAAAATGAAATAATTACTAAATCTTCATTTAGTTGAATCACTTAAATATATAGTTTGGTAAGTAATACCAAAAGATTTTACAACTATTATTGACTTTAACTATTATCAAAGTATTTAGTCATTTTTCATATATTTATCATATAATATGGTAAGTACACAATTTTTTTATTTTTATTTAATAAATTTTTAATGCAATGAATGGTGATATACGTGCCATAATATAAATTGCCATATAAATAGTACGATTATTGCGAATAGTAAAGATATTTTATTTTCTTATTTTCGCTTGACTTGGCGCATATTTTATCACGATTTAAAAGATGTTACCGTTTATTCGTCGTGTATTAATGGAAGTTCCATAAAATATAAACTATATGCACGAAAAAAGTATCAATTTGCAAGCACTTGACTGAGAGACTTACGATCGCCCTTTGTCAAACGCTGGTCTTTGCAGTTTCGCGTAGCGATGCTCCTGAAGTCGTCGCAGCACAATCCGGAACCGATCGTCTCAGCGCCGAGCGTGGTAATATTAACGCGCGCGGAAGGTCTACCGACATCAGCACCGGTAATTGTAAGAGCTGCTGCAGTAGACAGCTACCGCGTCTCTGTGTCTTGGGAACCGGGCCCTTTCCCGAACGGGCCACTTTTGTCGTATGTCCTACGTCTGCAAAGGGCTAACCACACTCAGATTAAGGTACACGCCACGCCAGAATTATATCTACGATCGTAGTATATTCCAAGCGCTGACTATGGCGCTTGCACTAAACCACGTTGTTTCTCACAAATTTATGTATATTCTGTATAAATTTTTTATTATTCTTACTTTCTTTTTTTCACGCTTCTCCTCTTTCTCTCTCTCTTTTTTCTCAATTCTGCATTCTCAACAATATCTCGAACATTTTCACATATTCGTGAGACGCATTAGCGCCATCACGCTTTGCTGCATTGTCTAATTATCGTTTACAGAAGCGAGATATGCAACTGGTTCTACAAGGTAGACTCCGTTACTTCGCTTTATCGATAAATCGCATTAACGGATCGCTTTAATTATTATTTTAAATTGCGTTGTAATATGTGGCGATGCACACATTATATTATCATCGACACTCTTGTAACTTTGGTGCTTGTTGTTTATTGTTTTTCTACTCTGCGCGGTGTGATAACAGCTTTGAATGTGCTTTGCGAATCATCTTTGTGTAATTTTTCGCGTAAAAAAAGAGTGAAAAATAGTTGATAAATCTCTCCACCCCCTCTCGAACTCCGCTTCTCTAATTTTACGCATTAACATTCGCACTAGTATCGATTCGCAGAGAATGCTCACTTTGGAGGCACGCTCGCTGCTTTGACACGTCAATTACGCCGCTAACATTAGTTGAGCGACTTGTACGAACCAGATTATTTATCAAGAAAGTTTCTGGCATGGCGTTTCTTTTTTCTAATCGCATATCTTCTAAGGGATCCAAAATAAGATTCGATAGAATGTGGCATGCTCAAGAGCCATACGATATATATTATATTCTATTCGCAGGATATTCCAGCGTCTGAAAACACAACGCGTGATCACTACATGTTTCGAAATTTAAAATCTAACCAGAATTATACCGTCAGCGTGACCATGAGAAATGGAGTCGGCGAGGGCCCACCCGCGATTATTTGTATATCTACCACGCCGGAGCCTGCTGGTGCGTTGTTCGTAAATGCATATTGTACATATTTCGCAGAAAAAATATTTCTCTGAAAAATATGTGTAACATGCGGCATTCACAATCTACAGCGTGATGCATCTTTTTATTTTGGAAATAACCATTCTTGAAACGATCTGAAACAATATTATCTTTTTTGGAAATTCTAGTCAAGGACACGCAAGAACCGATTCTCATCCTTGGTAGCAAGCACGAGGTCATGAAGCAGAAGACGAACATGTTAGATGAGCCCAAGTCTATTTATGAGAACAATAACACTGAGATTCGCGGTGTCGCGATACACGTGGCATCTTCTCAATTATTTGTATCTACTTCAGCCGGTTACGTATATCGAACTTCGATCACCGAGAAATCCAAACCCGAGATCATTTTAAGTCCCGATCAAGTGAACTTTGAACCCTTGAGTCTTTCTGTTGACTGGCTGAATCGTCACCTGTACGTTTTGGGAGAGGTGAAACATACCAAGACGATATGGCAAATAGCCAGGTGTAATCTAGACGGCAGAGGATTGACAGTGGCTGTAGCTGGATTTTTGAACAAACCTTCGCACATTGAGGTTGATCCTTACAATGGATATCTTTTCTGGATCATAAAAGGGAAAATGCACAGATTAGATTTGGCGGATATCAGTAACGGTGTGAAACACGAGGTATTGATTGCTTCCATTTGTATTGTAAAACTTTGCGATAAAACCTGGGAAGTTATCGCAAAAGACATAAGAACACATATGAGAACTTGTATCGACGTGGTATTATTGAAGATCGTCGGCCATTGGTAAATTTTCGTAAAGATAAAAGGAGACCCGGAGATGATTTAAGAAGGATGATGTTATCGACCGTTTTTAGTTATTCAATACAAGTATACCTGAACATTCAATGCATATATATATATATATATATATATATATATATATATATA
>NW_022639543.1:1354362-1404517 GCF_010583005.1 Odontomachus brunneus
ATTTTATAATTTACAACTATCTTGATGTTTTATTGTTATGCACGCAGGATAATATAGTATTATGAAACTGCATTTTTGCAGTTATCATCTATTTTACAAAAAATTTATGCTCGACACGAGGTTATTAAGTAGCAAAATTTTCTGTTACGCTAATTCCACAAAAGGCCAATGATTTTCAGTATTATTTCGTCGGTAATGCTTATCACAATTTCGACGATATTACTTTCTTTTTTATTTCTTTTTAGGTTAAACCATCCTTCATTTACGGCGATTCGAATATGAGTGCATTCACCGTGGATCACATGAGTTTCCGGCTACTCGTGCCAAATCATACCCTCAATACCGTAATGTCTATGTCACTGGATGGTCGCGAAAGTGCTAATATTCGCGCTAATACGCAAAAACCGCAATTTAAACATGTTGTTTCCTTAGCTATGGCGAATAAATTGTTTTACTGGACTAACGGTCAAGAAGTTTTTAACGAAGGATACCATTCCGGTCACAATTTATACTTTCACAACGTGTATCCAGTCAGGTATAAATAACCTAATCTTCTCACTTCCGCAAGATTTTCTCTTCGAGCCTGTAATCGACTGGGCATTGAAATTTGCTCGTTCAGGTCAGACACCTTCATCAGCGTAAACGTATTGATGAATGCGAGCCAGCCAGTTCCTATTCCTGTGAATCCTCCCACGGGAGTGCAGGCCGTTCTAGGAGCGGAAAGGGCTAAGGTTTCTTGGCAAGCTCCTCATTTGTTAGGCGGTCAAGGGAAAGGCGCTTGGCAGAATTGGTCCTACGAGCTTGAGATTAGAGAAGAAATATCCAACTATTCGTCTAGTCAAGCTATACATCATAGAAACATTGTCGGATCGTCTCACACTGTCTCTAATTTGCGAGAAAGTTCGCAATATTATATCAGAGTGGCGGCCTATACGAGCGCCGGTAGAGGGCCATGGTCCACGGAATTCAGAGGACGAACTCTGAGGTAATTATGTGCAATAATAATTATATTTAGCTAAAAAAAAACCACAGCATGGTTATTTCTAAATCCCTAGATTTACAGAGAGGCAACATTGACGTTCGATATATCGAAAGTCGCTGTTTTGTGTGTGCATAAGTGATATGTTATAAAGTTATAACTTATAATATAATTACCCTAAGTACAAATAGTCACACACTTTATAATTAGCTTGAATTAGTTTGATGTTGTAGCTATATACATGAGATAAAAAAATACTTTATTAACCTCTTAAGCGACAAATAGATTTTGATTGAATGTGCTCCAGGAAGCAAGAAAAAAATATTCTTTGATTTTTATGAAATTCTGTATCCAAGGATTTTTTGGATCGCAGAATACGAATACGTAGTCAAAATTGTCAAATTGAAAATGGTAGATCCAATATGGCGGACAAAATGTTACATAAGTCCATTTTTCGTTCATATGATATTTTTGCTCGTCATATTGAATACGACGTTTTGAACTTATTAAAATCATAGATTCGTATTCCGCAACCCAAAAAAGCCCTGGATACCAGGTTTTAATCAAATAAATCAATTTTCGAAATATGTGACATTTTTGTCCGCCATATTGGATTCGCCATCTTGAATTTGTCAATTTTGACCGATTTATATCCGCCATCTTGAATTTGTCAGATTTGTATTCCGCGATTCAGAGAAATCCTATATATACACTTTTATAAAAATTGCAAAAACGATTTGCGAAAAAAAATGCATTTGACGCAATATTGCGTTAATGCCCCTTGAGACACAACGACAATTTACCAAAATATCACGTACCGATTAGCAGTTGTGTAGAAACATATGGCACTTGGGCTTTGCGATTCAGATAATCAGTGAAACGAAACTTTTTAATGTTGCTTCTCTGTAAGATCATCGCATTGTTTGTTCAACGTCAAACCGTTACATTATGTTTACAATGAAATCTGTCATTCAGGAATGGCTCGCGCACGACTATCTTATGGTCATCGAATGAAGGGCTCTTGAAAAGCGACGTAACTGGTGAGAATATAGACACGCTTATTTATAAAGCGAGCCTGAAGGAAGCCGGGAGTGAATTTCATATTGTCGACGTTAGTTGGTACAAGGATGTGTTATACATAGTAGGAAATAATTCCGCGCTATATCGTTATAACATCAGTAATCATCAGAAAACAAAGCTCAATATACATTCGGTGGGGAGCGTTGCTGTGGATTGGATCTCGAAGAAGCTGTATTGGGCGAACCCAAAACAACAAATTGTAATAAATACCACAAATATTACTAATCGTCTCTAATCTTTCAGTAATCGCGGATACCTGAGATGTGCTGAGCGACTTTATTTTGTAAAGCAACTTTATTATGTAAAGGATAGAGTGATGGGGCGCCATATTTCTTCCATCTTTCTTTTCCCTTTCCTAGAACAGTGCCTTGTTTAAAAGATTTAATAGAATTACACAAGAAAAATCTATATAACACTGAATCATGTTTTTGGTTAAAAGTGATAAAATTATATAGAATGTATTCGGATTTAATTGTTTAGCATAATATATTTAATTATTAAATATATTAAATATATTTAATTATTAAAAGTAAATTTGCATGTGCGATATAAAACGAAGAAAAATGGATAACCTTTTTATCTAAGCTAAAATGTGAGAAATTAAAGTTTCCAATAGAAATGATAAATTCAGACAAAGTCATTTATATAGTATTTCAATGAAATGTGCATATATTTTGTATCAATCTTTATCGGATTTTTTGAGCTGGGTGCTTACCGTTTTCCGCAGAATCAACAGGAGGTGGGACCACGTTTGAAAATAATATAAATGTTATTTACAACGAATGTGGATAGGCACCTCTCAGGTAACCTGCGATCTTTGTTCCGAAAAAACCCACGGCTTGTGGCAGGTTGACACAAACCTTATAGGTGCGTTCGGGGAGGACAATCAGCGCTATTTAGCGCATAATTCTATCTATGCTATTATATATCTAAAGAGCGATAAAGATATAATGTCAATATTAACGTTGACAACGCGCGTCCCGAACGCACTTAATATGTAACGACCTTAATAGCATATTAGTTGGCCAACGAGATTGGCCACTGTAGATTCAATACTGGCCCAATGCTTTGTGCTGCTCGAGCATTATTTATCACACGGAAAAGTGCCGTTGAATCAATAGAAGCGGTTACAGAATTAATAATTCTGTAATTAGAATAAATAGCTTTGATTAAATAGCGTTGTTATTGAAATTAACACTCCCCACACAACACGCATATCTTAAAAATGTTTTAGGCCGGTATTCTTACATTTAAGATCGTCTTAAGTTCATCTCCAGATGCTGTTTTGATCGTTCCATTAACTACGAAATATCTGAAGATAAACTTAAGATGATTTTAAATGTAAAATTATGAATACTGTCCTTAAAGATACCTTCAAAAGACGTCTAAAAAAATAGGGTGTCTCTTGGACGTCTTTGAAACTTGGATGTCTTGGACGTTTTTCAGATATGCGTATCGTGTGGGTCGAGTTATTAAAACAATGTATAGTGTGTTACTTTTGATAATAATATTGCTACTGAGTCAAGAGGATTTATTCCAATTGTAGCGCATTATTGACGAATCCTACATACGAATCCTGAATACAAAGAAAGAAAATGGTGAATTTAACTGAAATTATAGTTATTTTTTGGCTTTAACCATATTTTTGGTTGTTTTAACATGAAAATAGTAATGGTAACGATAACATGCATATTTAAAATAGAATTTAATAAAAAGGAATAGTTTTCTTAACTATAATTTATAATAATTATTTTTCTATATGGTTATATAGTGTATCAAACATTTTTTCTCCGTGTACTGATTCAACGGTATTCCTTCCAGTTCTTTGCACATATTTGCAAAGATACACTTTGCGAGATATTATCACGCCATGATTTTGCAGATAACGAGAGCGAATTTGAACGGGTCCGAGCAAGAGCCGATGTCAATTCTGGCGATTGTAAAAGAGCTCACGATCGATTCACTGGAGGCGTATCTGTATTGGTCAACCGGGCATGCTGTAGAAGTTGCGCGACTAAATGGACAGGATAGGAGATACTATCACTCGGACGAAATTTTTAACGGCAAACAAGTGATGGGATTAACGCTTGACACCGAAAATAGATATGTTTATTGGATTGTTCGTAGCTACGTAAGCGGGTCTATCGTCTATCGAGCACCCACTTCCGAAAAAATTCCAATGAATCAAAAGATCGTCCCGGAAAAGGTTACTTCTTTTATGTATTTAATTAATTTTTATAAATAATACTATAATTTGGCGTGCACACAATACGATTCGTATTCTACACTTATAGGCAAAAACGCGCTAAGATCGCAAATTCTACATACGATTGCGATTGCCAATGCACGAGTAATATAGTATATTATTGTCTAACAAGCACGCACGCAGTTTGTATGTTACATATAATGACATAAAGAATTAATTCGATTCAAGGTGTCCGCTTTACATGTTCCAAACCTGCAAGGACCTCTGTGCTATTTCTCCGAACATTTGCTGTGGCTACAGGACGATGTGAACGCAGTGATTGGTGATCTGTCGGGTCAGAATACTGCCGTGATTAACGGTATCACTTTGTCCGGTTTGCACATGGTAGCTGTCATGGATCCCGCTTTTCACCGATACCCCAAAAATTTGACATCGGAGAATATCGTGGTGTCGCCGAATGCTGTCGATTTTGATAGTATAAGAGTAGAAGGGACCTGGAGAAACTTTAACATATCCTGGGATCCCGTGAAGAACATCAATTACGGCACAGTCTTTTACGAAGTAAAGTTTGTGGATTACATCAATACAAATTCAAACTCGGAAATCACGATCGAAACGACGATGCCTTACAACAATTCGGACCGGATCTTGCCTTATTCCGTATTGGAAGTCACTGTAAAGGCATTTACTTACTGGGAAACTGCTCATCGTTCCCGGAAAATCTTAAGATCTCCTCAAAGTTTGCCGACTCAGCCAATGTATCCCAGGGCATACGTGGAATTTTACAAAAAAGTTCTAAGCGAAAACGTAGACATTTTTGTGACATTTAGGTGAGAAATTTGGAAGAATCTTTGTTTACATTTTCTTGTTGGTCTATATACGGACAGAATTTTATAATGAAAATTGCTATAGAATTTTATAATCGATGAATAAATCGATATTCTGCAATAATTGCCTATTTTTTTATTTCATATATGCTAATTATATTTAAAAAGAGGATTAAAAGTATAAAATTGATTGTTTCTAGCGAAATTTGCTACGTTCTTCAGCAAAAGAGACTTTACTGACAGTCTATACTCTCTTACACTACTAGAAACATAGCAAAATTAAAAAGAATTTATATAAAAAAACTATTATACACACACCTACACATATGTGCATGTATATATACATACCTACATTATATATATCCATGTAGCTTAATAGTAAGTCTGAACTTCGCGACATATTATTTCTTTCACAGATGGAATGAACCAGAATTTACAAACGGACTGATATTGGGATATACGGTTCAGTGGAATAAGGTCAACAAGAATCAGGAGATCGAAACTTTTCACAATCATAGCGTGCCAGCTACAATATTGGAGTTTACAGTGTATAGGATGTTGCCCAATACGACGTACTATTTCCAAGTACAAGCGCACACCGAGATCGGTGCCGGTTCTTATACGGACTTTATTAGTATATCGACCGCGTACGAAAATCCAGTACCTCAAGTCTTGGTCGCCACAATGGATGCCGTTAAGCTTGCGGATTTGGATCAAAAGATTAACTACACGATTACCCGACATATCGCGATCGAGGTCAGTTATTTGGAAAACAAAATCTACTGGATTAACGACATGCAGGAATTAGTAACGTCGGAGATGAACGGAGCTAACGCTACGAAGATACTCGAGCTAAACAATACTGCGCGGAGCCTTTGTGTCGACTGGGTTGCGAGAAATTTATACTGGTCTGAGTCCAAAGGAAGCGGCGGCTATATCATGAAGCTAGATTTGACAATGTGGCAAGTTGGTATAGTCAAGTACGAGAATATTGTAAACAGAGGGAAAAATATTTTAAATTTAGACGTACTGCCGTCTCGAGGGTAGGTAAAAGTTCATGTACAAGGCATGTTTAGAAACTAAAGATACAAAAGCCTTAAATACATAAAAAAACATTTATTTACAATATTTTCATTGAAACTTATACATACACACATACATATATACTAGATTTGAGGCTTTCACGGCCTCTAGGAGGCCGTGAAGCTATACCTAGACATACATATATGTATATTTTTATTTTTCCACATAGTCTTCGCCAAACATTTATCGAGTTTGGAAACTAACTTCTCCGAGTCATACAAGTCTTTCACCAATCTTTTGAAGCACGTCATGACCTTCTCTTTCACTTCATCACTGTTGTCGAATTTTTTCTCAGTTAGATGTCTCTTTAAATAAAGAAACAAGTGAAAATCGTTTAGAGTGAAGGCTGAACTATATCCGATAAAAAATCCAAAACATTATATTTGAAACTGTTCAGCGTAGTGGTGAGACACGCTCACGGCATGTGAGATCGTGCATTGACGTGAATCAGTAGACAGACAATATAAACAGCAGTAATTTGTGTGTGAATCTTTGAGCAGGCGGTCCCGACCTTTTGTGTCGGGAAAGTGTATCATGGAATGAACTCTATATTTGGCGGAATTTTGAATAGACGCCACCCTTAGATTAGGTTAGGTTGGGTTAGACGCCGTCGTTCTAAACACTAGTCACTCACTACTAGCTCGAGAAAATCTATCCTTGTATTGCTAGACAAAAGCGAAATGATTAAAGTTAATTTAGCCACCACTGATTAAAAAAATGTCACTTTTAGATGCGATGTATCTTTAGTTTTCGGATATGCTTTGTACTTCCAAACTCATCTATTGAAAAAGTGTAGTTTATATCACTTATTAGATATATTTGAACATATAAGCAATTCTTAATAATAAGGGCAAACCCTAATAACTGATGTATTAGAAATTAAGTAAAAAAAATTAAGTGAACCATGCCTCATGTGTCAAGTATCCCCGAAGTGGGAACAAATAGATATATGGGATGGAGTAAATATATGAATAATTACTTGTAGCACTTAGCACAGCACCGTTTCTTACATCTTGCAGATTATTGTATTGGATCGAGTCGACGACAAATAATCGAGGTACAATAATGCAATCGGACCTTGATGGAAATAACGTAGTGCCCTTCTTCAGGAACAGAGAAAGTAACTCCTCCAAAGTGTGCACCTGCTCATACAGCCTATCGGTAAAACCTGTAATGTCTATTGACAAAACCAACATCCAGGAGCCGGTGATGTATTGGATGTCGTTGGAGGGATACTTAAATGTGGCCGACATTTACGGTTGCATGTGCAAGACAGTATTAAATGCGAGTTCTAGCAAAGGAACATCTCTTACGGTGGACAAGATGAACGTTTATTGGTCCGACGCACAGAATGATCAAATCTACTTTTCCAGAAAAGGATATTTTTTATCCGTGAGCAAAGGAAACGCATCTGAACCGGAAGTGAAGAGTTTCTATTTGTCTAGTATGCGTAGCATTAAAGCCTTTGGTAAATCGTTACAACCATATCCTATCGCGAACTGTCTGATACCGTGCCGAGTGATCTATAAAGTTGAGAGGCTGACAGAAACTGGAAACAGTATCACCGTGAAGCTTCCGGAACCAATTCCTAATCACGGCTGCGAGAGATACAGTCTGCCCACCACATTGTACACCATTTGCGTGTCTGAGTATTTGGATAACGATTCTGATGAGTGTAAGAGTCACGAAAGGATGGACAAAGTACAAACATATGAGCAACGAGATCCGAAATATGAGATTCGGAACTTGAAGCCGTTTACCGAGTACAGATTAAAGTTGGCTCTGAGCAATTACTACACCGAATTGACATCGACGAGTCTGAATTTCGACTTGGGAGTGGTGCTCAGGACTGGACCAGGAAATCCCAGTGTACCGGAAAACGTCACTGTCGAAGCGTTGACGCCGACCTTGGCGGCAGTATATTGGATGCCACCTAAGATATTGAATTCCGCAGCGGTGAATTATGAGGTTCATTGGAAATCGTCTGACTTGAACGGCACGCGACAAAAGAGCGAAGAATTGTTTAAGGAGCCGGAGCGTACCGCAGACGGTAGGTTTTACACAATGCTGGAGTCGTTGCTGCCTGGACAAGAGTATGCGGTGTATGTGCGCGTATATTCCGTTCACTCCAACGAGTTTTACAACCGGAGTGACATGAAAAACGTGCAGATGTACCCGGAGCCTAACAATCTCACGCTTAGCGGAGCCGGCGTCAATAGCCTGAACGTCTCTTGGATTCCGAATGTCAATCTGACGATCGGTTATGTGTTGGAGTACAGAGACATTGGGTCGGAAAACTGGCAAACCGCGAATAACGCCGAGGTGGAGAAGGACATAGTGACGTATCATATAGAAGATATGCAGCCGCGTACTACGTACAAATTTCGCTTGATATTAAAGTATCCAGCGTATAAGAAGGACGTTGTATGGCCGTCCGACGGAGGATTTACGTTTGAAACTATTGGTAAGTGAATCGAGACTTTTTATATCATATGATATTTATACGATATGCTTGTCACAAATATGGAAATCAGAATTGCTAAAATATTCATCAAGCTTTTCTTAATTTAATAATTGATCTAATATAACAAATTTCAATTCAATTAATTGACAATTGATTCGAGCAAAATTAATAAAAGAGCGTTTAATTGACAATAGTTTTTGAATTCAATTAAGGGCCGTTCAATTGACAATTAATATAACGTATAATTAATTTATATACATACATACATACATACATACATATATATGTGTGTGTGTGTGTGTGTGTGTGTGTGTGTGTGTGTGTGTGTGTGTATGTATGTATGTATGTATATACAGGTGATGTTCCGAGTGCTCCTGGAATACCTACGTTAACGAGGCTTCGTAATTCTGTATACCAATTAAATTGGGAACCCGCGCAAGCTCATGGCTCGCCGGTTACTTTATACATAGTGGAAGGTTTGATCATTGACGATAATTACAAGCAAGACAATAAAGCCGAAATAAACGAAAGCTGGACTTTATATCACAATGGCACGGATAGTTATTGGATAATTACCGGGAATATGGATCACAAATATCGATTTCGCGTGCAAGCTAAAAATGCTTACGGATTCGGTGATTGGAGTAGACCGAGCGCAGTCGTGGACTTGACAGAATCTATTGGAGGAATTTTAGCTGCGCAGCAACATTTAGGATTGGTGTTGGGTCTCAGTGTGGTTGTCATTACTTTAATGCTGCTGTGCCTCTGCTACTTCATCTGCCGTAAGTATATTTGTTGCGAAGCTTCAGACCAGTAGTTCTAATTGAAATTGAGCGAAATAATCGATAATTCGGACGATAATTGCCTTTTGAAATAAGCTTGAATTCCTCATAGAAAGTAATGCAAATATTTTACACAATGTGTAATATTAGACAAAAATATCGTAACGTTATCCAGCAGTGTATAGACAACGCAAAGAAGACAAAAAAGCAGTTCTACCTCCGATAGTGTCCGATGTCGAGTTAGCGACTCTTCGTGAGATACCTCGCGGTAATTTCGTCCAATCCAACGCTCTCTACGCTTCTACACTGCAGAACGATCCAGATGATTCCGTGCTGCCGAAAATCAGACGGGAGCAAATTACACTGGCAAAGTTCTTGGGGAGTGGCGCGTTCGGAAAGGTATTTTCATCACCACATTCCTCAGACGGTATTCCTTTGCTTTTAACAATGAGCTAATTTATTCCGTCATTAAATCGTCACTCGCAACTTCGAGGAGATAACGCGAGATGAAAAGTATCATATGTAATATCCATTTCTATTAACGTCTAGGTGATCAAAGTTAGATCAAAATACGAGACACGTATTTTCTATACATTTACATGTATTTTTCTTCAAAGCAATTAAACAAACAGTTAACTTTTAAATAAGAATTGTATATATAATAATATCATATTCCGAAATACGGACTTATCGAAAATTGTAAAGAAACATCTTCATACACGCGTTATCCATAACTACCTATTCGCTCGATATACGACATTCTCTCCGTATTTTTTCATAATAAGAGACGATGATTAGTTTGAATTTGCAGGATATGTAACTATATGACACTTCTAGATGCAATAATGGTTATATTAGTATAATATATATATATATATATATATATATATATATATATATATATATATATATATATATATATATTATACTAATATAACCATTATTGCATTATTGCAATATAGTATAATATAATGGTTATATTAGTATAATAGTTGTTTCGTATTTTATTATTGTGGCATCTGGTTGGCATAACCAGATTTATATGTGTAGGCTAATCATGCTGGTTTTTCTGTGTAGCTATAGAGAATATAATTGTAACAACAATCATGATAGTTTTCTCTGTGCAAATATCTAATGAGGACTTTTCCTTTCAATTCCCAAACTTTCCATTTAATATTTGGACTCTGACACATACAACAAGTATTTTTTAGGTATACCAGGGAAAAGCGAAGGATTTGGAAGGATCGGGCATAACGCCCGTCGCCATTAAGACATTACGAGAGGGTGCCTCGTCGCAAGAGAAAACGGAATTTTTACAAGAGGCCAAATTAATGAGCCACTTTAGACACAAGCACGTGCTAAGGCTGCTGGGAGTTTGCTTGGACACGGATCCGCCGTTGCTCGTGTTGGAATTGATGGAGGCTGGTGATTTGTTAAGCTATCTGAGAGACAGTCGGTCCTTGCAATCCACAGACACGCATGCTCTACGTCTACAAGACTTGCTCGCCATGTGCGAGGATGTCGCACGGGGCTGTCGTTATTTGGAGGAGCTGCATTTTGTGCACAGAGACCTCGCGTGTCGAAATTGCTTGGTGTCCGCGAGGGATCGTGAGAGTCGTGTCGTGAAAATCGGCGACTTTGGACTAGCTAGAGATATTTACAAGAACGATTATTATCGCAAGGTATAGATATATTCGGATTTCGAATATGAGATGATCAAGCTCGTCCCAATGTTCAACAAGCGTTCAGAGTAAAGGAGAACTTATTGAAATGGCGTTTCAGGAAGGAGAAGGCTTGCTTCCTGTTCGCTGGATGCCCCCGGAATCCCTGGTGGACGGAGTGTTCACCTCGCAGAGCGACGTCTGGGCGTTCGGAGTGTTAATGTGGGAGATCACGACGTTGGGTCAGCAACCATATCCTGCCATGACTAACTTTGAAGTGTTGCATCACGTGAGTGCGGGCAACAGATTACCAAGACCCCTCAACTGTCCACCGGCGTTGCATCAACTGATGTTACGTTGCTGGAGTGTAGCGGACGCCAGGCCGAGTTTTAAAGTTTGTCTCGATAATATCGTCACTCTGAGGAGCGATACGGAAGATGCGATACTGAGCCCGGTACACGCTGGGCATATGGCACGCAGAGGTACGAATAAACGTTCGTTACCCTTTTATATTTACGTGCAGCTCATCGCATGGAGTCGTTGCAGAGGGTCTTTTTCATCTTACCTCACATACGAATCATTTCGTGATAATGTCAGTATTCTTTGCTTTCGCAATATCCTCGCTAAAGAGCAAGATATGAAAGAGATGCAAGTTATAACATCTGGATTATCGCTAGTTTGTCGAATCTTAATCGGGATTGAAAATATACGTAATAAACACTCGTTCAGATAATCGTGATTAATTTTTTATGTTATGAAACAAGCATGTGTCTTCATATATTCATGCAATTCGACATTTCACGAATCATACATAACAAAACTTGTATTCAATAAAACGTCTCGTCATTTCATCGAGTGCTTCAATCCTTAAATGTACCCGAATTTTACGGTTACTGAAATAATATTGTATATATCGGAGGATATGTTTTCGCTTGTGTGTGTATACATATTTATCATTGCATGGCTCGTGCTTGCAGGCGTGTCTAACATGGCTTACTTTGCTGACGAGAATCAGAATCATAACAATTCAGGTAGGTTTTAACAATCGTCGTCCATCTTTATAATACCAGATCTTCGTGCCGAGAGAACGACACGATACGACTTTTTATTTTTCAATTCCAATAATGTGTCACCAATTGCAGGTTGACACAAGGATTAATCCGATACAATTCGTAAATTTTAACATATTAATAACGTATTCATATTTGTCTCGATGTTTTTCTGTGTACATAAAACGGCACGAAATTTATTAAAATATTATTTAACAGATTTCGTAAAAAATAGTTTCTTAAAAGTTTCTTAAAGTCGCTTCATTTAATAAAGTTTTCTAATCCGATTTATATATATCGTAAAATGTATTGCCAAATTGGAAGGCTTCCAATTTTTGACGAAATTGAAATATTCATTGACTTGTCTCGAGATTTTGCATTATTGGAAAAACTTTCAAATATATATATTTCTCATAAAAAATAAAAAAATCTCGAAAAATGAATTAGTATAACTAAAATTTAAATTTATAGTTTCGTGAAAATTATCAATTTCTTCTATGTAGGAATGAAATTTTGTGAGTTGGCAGGTTTTCTAATTTTCGTCCGACGACATGGTTGATCTAGCTCCCGAGTTGATGTTGTGTTTTTTATGATTCGTTTTCAAAGTTTTTTGAATATTTTAGTTTACATTTTTAGGAAAAGGAACTACTTGAAACTGCATGTCTTGAAACGGCATCGGTTTGGATGCTGTCCAATAAACACCAATTGACAGTAACATTAACTAACGGTAACGTTAACACCAATGTTATAATTTTCTATTTAATAATGTAACTGTCTCATATAATACACGTTCATTTTATATTGTATTTACATTATTGTGTAGGAAATAACATATCGATGTTATGTTACTGATAGTTGGTCTTTACTGTATTAGGTCAAGCATTTTCCCACATCGCGGAAGTCTAAAATATCAGATTTGCATAAGTATAATGGCTGCACAGAATAGGATGCATCATCAAATAAATGCTATCACTGTCTTTATATAATAATGGATTCGATACGTATCACTCAATTAGAACTGGTTCTAGCATTTTCTTCGTAAAATTAACAATATTGTACAATCTTATTCTTTAACTTACCCTTTCTCATAATTTTGTCATCTTATCTTTACGACTAATTATTGACTATCAAGGAGAAATGGTAGCTTTTGAAACATTTTGTAAATATGCTCAAGCAATCTGAAGTGTATTCTCTCATCTTTTTATTTGAAAATGACACGTAAAAATTTTGGGCATTTTCGAGCTTTCTCGCTTTTGACGTTATCAATGAAGAGTTCCGCAGGATCAGGAACCTTAATAAACTTCATCCTGTGATACGAACCTTTTTTTCGCAGATACCTCGGTGCAGCCAATTATATCGATGCAATCGCATGAACCTGTAAAGAAAAATCGTATCGTATGAGGATAGAGCTCATTGAATTGTGCAAAATTTTTTTCTGCTATGTTGTTTTACTTTTAACAAAGAAGTGCGCTAAAACCCGTTCCGGTTTTACTTCTAATGAAGTATTAGTCATTTGAGTGTTATATTCTTGTAATAAAATCGGAACTTTTGCGCGTAGGAAACTCCTGGAAATCTAGCAGTTCCGAGGGAAGCAGAGACATGCAGCCCTTCCTTCAAAATTCAAACAACGCCACGCTGGCTCCGCACTCCGGTGATATCCCTAAGTACTTGGAAGTGTTGGCGGACAATGAAGATATTATTCTGAGGAAAAACCCTACGTCTGGTTACGAAGTGCCCCGCTCGATCCATATTTCGGATCAGAACTTGGCGAATATGAGCAAAAACAACTGCGCGAATCAGGATCGCAAATGTAGCTTGCCTTCGGAGATCTCGCGAGACCGTAAGCAACGCTCGATAGAAGAACGAAAACAGTCAGATGGAACGTTGTACGACAAGAGATCGTCAGTCGCGAGTCTAAACTCGCCCGATCGAAGGGGAATGCCGGCTCTGTCGGATAAGTTCAACACGTTGGATAGTTCCAGATTGGCAAACTACCTAGTAAAGACGACACTTAAGAGGGACTCTTTCTCGTCATTGAACGAGCAACGAAAATACATATCTAGCTTGAGCGAGCGAAGAGACTCTGAGGCAAGTCTCGAGGGCAGGAGCTGCAGCTCGCTTAGTCTAGCGCCCTCCACTCGTCCTAGTTCGTCCTTGATTAATTCACAGACGACGGTCCTTCCTACGAAGAATAACGTTCCGAATGCCACCGTAAACGGAGAAGTGCTCTCGAACGAGAGCGCGGTGATAAAGAATACATTGCCGAATATCCAAAGGACTCATTCGAACTTGCAAAATAGTAAGGCGAACATACCCCTCGTGATAAATAGCGCGTTGTTGAATCTACTGAGGCAGAAACCCGTTGTCGATGACAGCAATAACATTGTCACGTACACGAATATAAATGCAGATGCTGTCAGAGTGAATGGATCGTGATAATCGTTTGTACATTGCGGTCAATTCAAGATAAGTGTCGTTTTGCTCGAATTTTTTTCCATTCTAATGGTAAAGTAAAATGGTTATGGGAATTTATAACCAAATATAACTCAGAATGAGTTGGTCAATTCGGAGGATTTATTCACTCGAATAAGTGCGACTTGGAATAACAACGTGCTATATCCTATGAAACGTTTTATACGCGTCGAATATTACTCGGCCACGTATCCGCTGGTTTCGCTCAAATTTCCTATTCGTTTTATCTTAATCCTAAAATGAGACAATGTCTCAAATATATCGAATTGTATTCAATTCCGTTCGTATCGTTGACGTCCAAACGTTTCGTATGCGAACAGTCGGTCTTTTTGCATATTTGCAATTATCGATGAACGAAAACAGATGGAATGGAGTTAAATAGCTTTAAACTGCCATTTTAATGTACATATATAAATTTTTATACTCAAAAGTTTGTCTTAAATATGCTCATTATGGCAGATCGTTTTGAAATGTGCGAATTTTACGACTTTATGTATTCAATACGATAGAAGCAAAATTGTTATTTAATGTAGAATTAATATAGTCGATAGTGAGTAGTAGGCGTGAAGAGAGTATAGTATAACTTTATAATCTTTTTGTTTTAAATAACATATTTATTGAATACAACTATTGTAGGTACAAGTTTCTTTCTATTATCGCGACGAGATGTTATTAAAGATCAACGAATGATATTATCGCGTCGTGCATGCACACATACACACACACACACACACACACACACACACACACACAGTATATACAGTTTACAAATTATATTTTAGACCGTGTAGAATTAATAGCGCATTCTCGTAGACCAACATTCAGATATTTATATCAAATGATCGCATGTAGTCAGTGTAATGTTGTTATGATAACGTTGCTTATCGATAATTTATCCAATAGTTATGAAACTCTCGCCAGCATTGCAGGTCTCTGATAATATCTCGTTGCTATTTGTTGTACAAATTCCGCATTTGGTGATAATTAGCGATATGGAAAATTCAATTAATATGAAAAATTGTTAAGTTTTCTACATAGATTTAATGGAATATAAAAATGTACATGTACAATATTGTCAAAGAAGTAAGTTTGAATGTATGGAATCTCTCTCATAAAATTTATGATTATGCGCTGGTTGACTCACAAATGAAACGCCGTCCAGAATTGACAGGATACAGATTAAATCGTAAAATAAAATATAAAATCTGTATCTCGTTATAGAGTAAATTCACACAGAACTATAACGTAATTATAAATATAAAATCTGTATCTCGTTATAGAGTAAATTCACACAGAACTATAACGTAATTATAAATATAAAATCTGTATCTCGTTATAGAGTAAATTCACACAGAACTATAACGTAATTATAAATATAAAATCTGTATCTCGTTATAGAGTAAATTCACACAGAACTATAACGTAATTATAAATATAAAATCTGTATCTCGTTATAGAGTAAATTCACACAGAACTATAACGTAATTCTTAACATTAGGGTCTCTGTATTATTTCGATATTTCTCACATAATATTTCTATATTCTTTTAGCTTTTCACACGTAATATGCGCGCAAAGAATATTGTTGCATCTACAATTGAAATTCAGTCGACTGATTATGTATATATTGTAACGCTTTGTGTCGTTATCTGCTGAAAGAGGAAGACGTGCGCTTCTGGTGAGGACTTTATATTACAGATGAAACACGAGAGAGAGAGAGAGAGAGAGAGAGAGAGAGAGAGAGAGAGAGAGAGAGAGAGAGAGTAAAAGTGCAAATGAGACATTTTTCAGTCGTCTCAAATGCACAAATAGAGTAAAACTTTAGGAAACTGTCATAGTAAGTCGTGACAATCCTTATGATTTTCTGGTTGTCAGATTGTAAATTAATCCATTTTTTGATACGGACAAGTTGACTAAAACTGCACGAATAAAGTCATTTAAAGATATCAGATATTTTATTATGTTTTATAGAATGTGCGCTCTTTTTTCCGTTACATATCTATTAGAAAAAAGAATATAAATATAGGCCATAGTGCTAGTACAGGCTATCAGTGTTTTATAGTTCTGTATGGCGCTATATTTTACTGAAAAGCGCTTGAGTAATTTTTTCCAAAGCGTAGCATATAATAAAACTTGATTGCGTGGTTGTTTTCAAGCCTGTTTAGAAGTTATACAAAATTCTCTGTTTTTGACATCTGACAAATTGGATAGGTATGTATGTTCCATTTTTTATTTAGAAACGTACATATGTCGTTGATGTAATTGCTTATGAACTATAAACTGTGTAAGGATGGATGCATTGAAGAGCATAACTAATTTAATTGTATATTGTGTTCGCTAATATGTCATTCATGATGTGATGTTGTAAATATGGATTACTATAAATGGCCCTAATGCGGGCTAGTAAATGACAATGAAAATGATCTTGCCAATCGAAAAGAGAGGATTTGGAGAAAATAATGATAGCAAGTGATTTGTTTTGTGACAAAAAATTCCCTGATATTACAAAAGGAAAATTGTTGATCAGTGATATTAATTTCTGTATATTTGGTGCATCAATGAATTTATAAAATTCAACGGAAATTTGTTTAAAGTTCCTCTATGTATTTTTGATTAATTTCATTTTACGTATAAAAATATTAAGACAAAGTTATCGAAAAGTAAATATTTTTCGAGATATTTTATATTTTGTATCGAACTATCAATATAAAATGAGCAATATATCGAAAAATATTCACTTTTTGATTATGTCACTTTAGAACTTTTATACGCCGAATACATATGTGTGTGCGTGATCAGAGGAATTTATTTATGTTAGGAAAACCATATGATTCAATAAAAAAAAAAAAAGAAAAAAATTAAATTTGACTGAGCCGAGTCTTCCTAAGATCAAATGAATATTACCATCTTCTTTTCCCCTTGAAACCATACAACTTTTGTTCGACACATTATGATTTTTTATATAATATCTTGTTTTTGAGATAATTGAAGTATGTAATTGAAATAGGACCTGTATATCCAAAATAATTGTCACTTTCTAAGTTTTGTTACATAACAATATATTCCACATTTATAAGTTTCTCTCTTCCTCTCTCTCTCTTTGCAATAATTTAGATCGATGCAAAATCTTAGAGTGCGTTAAACAAAGTGTACAGTCCTCTTTTATATAGCTGCTCTTCCTCAGCATTTGGTACATAATGATTTCTTTCTAACTTTTTTCATTGACATTCTAACGCAATGGAATATTTATCTTGCAGTGTGTTTTTCAAAGCTTACATACTCTCGCCGAAAGGTGCAATAGTCAGTTCAGTAATTTGAACGTGTTGCGGCGTCTCGATAACGTAGACCACCGCATCGGCGACATCTTTACTCTCCAATGCAGGAAAAGAAGAAAAGATCTTAAGACCATTGATATCTAGAGCCGATGCTTCCAATATTTCAGTTTTTACATAACCTGGACTAATACTCTGAAAAAATGTTCCATTGATTAAATACGGAAACGATACGATATGTAAGCTGCCATTTTCATTGTTTTTATCTTTGGAATCAAATAAAGTAATAACATTTGAATATGATTTATATGTGATTTATATCTGCAAGTTTTAACGAGAGAGAACGTTTTCAATTTACGAAATTTATTTTAGCAATGAGACGTATACAGATAATGGATAAAACTAATGCTTACATTCGAAATTTAGAGTATCAAGAAAAATATCCACAACGTACCGTGACACGAATTTTTTCACCGCGCAGTTCCTGTTGGAGCATCGCTGTGATGGCCGTGACAGCGTGTTTAGACGCCGGATACACATTAAAGTTCACATTTTGTATTTGGCGCAGTCGGTGTCCTTGAATGCTATATCAATTATACTATCGTTATCACGTTATCACATACATTTCGCGAATAAATATTTCCCGAATTATGTTTGCTCGATTTTCTGATAATTTTACTTTTTAAATTACGCATGGAAAAAAAGAATTAACTGCGGCAACAAGAATCTGTATGTGGTAGCTAAATCTCGCTGTAACATGGATACATAAAAATATAGCTGCCAGTAGGAATATATTTAGCTATGGAACCGATGTAGTAGCAACAGCAGCAAATATTTAATTACAGCGGCGAATGCATTTTTATTAAATTAAGATTAGCTGCGACAGCTGAATCTCTTTTTTTTCGATACGGTTTTTTTTTGCGAACCTATTGATATTGATGATGTGTCCTTCGACATCGGCGGCCTTCATCATTCTAACGGCGTGTTTTGTGCATTCGAGCAATCCCATTACATTTACGTTAAACACCTTTTCCCAATCTTGTCGCGAAGTATCTGCCAAATAATTTACTAAATTAAATCGCGATTGTCTCGGAAAGCTTAGTTTTTACACTTAAATAATCAAATCTATCATAATATGTCGATAAATAACGCGTTTGCGTGAAACTAGGTTTCACGTTATGCCTTGCACTTTTTATATATTGCATATGTCTTGACAATAACATTTCATGCGTACATAAAAATTATATACTGCAGGATTTATCGAAAATATAATACCAGCGATAGTGCCTGAGATAAAGAGGCCAGCGTTGTTTACCATAATTTGAATTACACCGACGTTATTTTTAATCCAATGAAAGACATCTTTTAAGTCTTCATGCTTCGACACGTCACATTCGCATGGGATAAATTTTCCATTTCCCTGTATGAATCTCATTCTAGCCTAAAAATGCATAAGGATTTAATCAAACATTATACACAAGTAATTTGTGAGAAATAGAATTAGAAATTGCAATAATTCTTTTGCGAAACAAATGTGAAAAAAGTCCAAAAGATATGCTATATATTCGTGACTGAATAAATATATATTGGACACTAAAACAGAAATGTGTGAAAAAATCGTTTGTATCGCGATATAAAAATGTATTTCTCTCATCTCTTTCATCTCACAGAATTAAGAAATAGTATCAATACCGCAACTTATCTCTATGGAATTTATTATGTAATACAGATATAAGTTATTTGTTTATAAATTGCTATATTTAAGTCATTAAGTATTGCCATATTTAAGTAAGTAATACATGCATAATATTGTACCGATTTTTGATATATTCAAAAATTATTATTATTTTTTAGTAATATATTTATATATTTTTTATTTTTTGCAATAAGAGATTATATTTGGTCATCAATTGGAACATTTACTTTATATCACAAACTGGAACAAAACTACACGTCACTAAATGGCATATCGCCAACACATAATACACACACATACAGCTATTTCCAAGCAGTATAAAGCACTAAATCAATGTTGAATCTATAGCAGCCAATGTAAAGAATTTACAGCAGCCAACCATTAGCCAACTAATATATGCTGCTAGGAACTCTTTTGAGAAAATATTATAAATAAAATCAAATCTTTTCATAAATTAGAAAAATATAACACAATTAAAATTCAAGTGTCCACTCTCTCCAACAAAATCAATTTTGTGTACTTTACTTAACAAATACATTATTAATTGATTAATTTATTTTCATAATGAGGTTACTTGGTCATTAATTGGGGCATTTACTTTGTATCTCTTCAATTTCAAACGAAAATATCCAGTTAATTATTCAGAGAAGAAGAAAATGTGAAGTCATTTTACCGTCATTCTACTTTTTGAGTGGGAATTGCATTCCAAGAAATTTAGAATCTAAGTATTCGAATTTATGTGCCAAGGTAAATTCTTTTTTCGAAAATTTACCTCCATTACAGCTTTTCTTCTTGCGAGACCGATCACGATCATCCCGTCGCGTACAAATGCTTCCGCTATAGCCAAACCGATGCCGGCCGAGGCTCCGGTAACAACGGCGACTTTTCCTGCCCAGCGGCTCATGTCGATATTGAATCGACGAGAGGCCGCGAAATTTCCGACGTCACTTTTCGTCGTTTTATATTTTAGTTCAGGTTCAGTTTAGATTTAGTTTGAAAATCGCTAATAATACTCGATTGACACTGCTTCGTATAACGATTGGCGGTCAAGTACAGCGATAATTACGTGTTCGTATTAGTGTGCTTATATGAATGTGTAATACTTTTTTTGCAAATCTGATACGGTGAATATGCCAATGTATTACGCAACGTAAGAAACGTACAAGAATTATGTAAGCAGGTTATGCACATATGTCCCTTGTAAATTATATATATATATATGTGTGTGTGTGTATGTGTATATATATATATATATATATATATATATATATATATATATATATATATATATGTGCATATGTACACATTTTTAACTTTGATATTTAAATTTTTATACATGTTCTTAACTCTTTTTTCACGCGATTCTTTACAAACGTTCCTCACATTGGACAGAAGATTGATTAATTATAGCCACTTCAATTTCTTCCAACGTATTTAAGATGATTTCATGTATTTTATGTATAATGATTTCTGTATGTAATTATTCAAAGATTATTAAAAATAAGCATTATCTTATAAAAGAAAGTTCTGATAGATGAAACTGATAGATAAATATATCGATTTTATTCTTAGAATGCTTCTAATTTTAAACTAATTCTTTTAGTTCGTCATGGGATAATTATCGAAATTTTGTACGATATTGCGTTATCTTGTCATTGCAAGTATTTCATTTTCTTGCATTAACATAACATCGTGATGTGCAACTATAGATACATCACTAATTGCGGCGGTGCTATATTACTTCCCAGACAGCATATAAAACTTAACAGATAAGGAACATATATTTTTTCAGTCATCTTCTTGGTTAGACGAAAAGATGTTTAAAAGACACTTTTAAAATGTCACAAATATACTTTTACTTAACGAAAATACATTTTTTCTTGGTCATCTTGTCGATAAGATACAAAGATCTCTAAAAGGCGTCTTTCCGATTACACAAAACATTGATCTTTTAACTAGACGAAAAGTGGTTTAAACAGTATCTTACATAAAGAATATTATAAATAGCGTTAAGGACTAATAAATATTAATTGAATTTCTTTCAATGCTGGAACCTCACTTTATAGTCTCTTACATATCCATTCGCTAAGCATGCAGTCGGCTGATTAAAGGTAGCAACGCTTTTTCTCTATAAGTTTTGTAACGCATTCCGTTAATAGGAATGCAAATAGGAAAATATATATCTCCTGAAAATTATATATATGAGAAAACAAATTCTCCTATTGGTTTTGGGATGAGTGACGACATTTCAGAATAGTCGTTTTAAATTTATCTTCTATTATGCACGTCATTCCTTCAAAATAACTTGAAAATAATTACAAAGTGATATGTTGTGAAAAACAAGTTGTTTTTTTTCTTCACTTTATTGCACCGAGTTTTGGGCATGTAATTAGCGGAAAGAAATCCCAACATTTTCGGGTTCCAATCGTGCAGCTGCTCACTTAATGAATATTTAGCAGCTGATCATATTTCGCATAAATGTATACCACTTGCATAACGTAATTGTGCACAGAAAAAATAACGAAAATGATAAAGTATTGTTTATGTCGGACGGCATGGCGCGGTACTACGTAATTTCGCGAGCGCTGAGCAGTCTGAACACCTTCACGAGTAAATTTCACATTGTTAGTAAGTGCTACATTGAAATCTCGCGAATGTAATTAAACGGAAGTATGAGAAAGTACCGTTCGTACCTTACTGTTACTTAGCCCAGTCTATTAATTGTATGTGTTATTTCAAATTCCTCCGATTTTCTATTTCGAGTGCTTTATGATACTGATCACTAATCGGCAAAGATAATCACGCGAAGGTTAAGATCGCTTCATTCGACTTGAATCATTCTTCCGCGAATCACTTTCTGCGTATATCAGGGGGCACGATAACGACGATAATTCAAAGAGGAAGATGGAGACGGAGACCGCCGACTATCCCGGTCGCCCAGTGAAAGTGCCTCGAACTCGGTTCACGTGCTTCAACCTCCCCGAGTATATCACGAGACGAACTCTTACTAGCGGACTCAGTATCATCTTCACCATCCTTCAACTTCCTGAATCGGCCTCTGCCCGGTCTAGTACATTCGATCGTTGCGCGGTGTGTTTTTTGGAGATACTTGTCGCTCGAGGAGATACTTGTTGCATTTTGGCGATCTTTAAGTAACTGGAGTAATTTTGTTTGCGGGTGTGATGAACAGCGTCTCCAAAGAGAGTGTATACTACTTCAGCTAAAACTGCATTTGACTGGTTGACGGGAATTTATCGCAAACTTTCAAGGTATTCGTTCGTCCTTCATTTCGGCTATATTTCTCTGGCATTTGCGATGTTTATCAATAAAGTCGATTTTCGTTTTGACAATGCTTGTTTTATTCATATTCGTTAGTTTTATGCTCCATGAAATATTAATAATGTTTTATGTAGCAGAAATGTACATGTGTTCTTGCAGGAGACAAAGGTTTTTTACCGGGAGCTAATTTGTTATTAATCTTTCTTTCGAATCATCCGTATACTGTGTTATATAATTTTTTCATAGAAACCTTTTTCTTTCGTTCAGGATATATTTTGGTTTCTGTGGCGTGACTCTCTCCTGAAGACAATCAAGTCTTTGATTATGTTATAATTGTTAACATTATAAATACTATTCTTCTTTTCTCCCTGTCTCTCTTTCTCTCGATAAAGGCGACCCTTTGTCGGATCATTTTTAACACTCACGAATTGGTTCCAAACGTTGTTATTGTCCTAACATCGTTACGTAACTACAACAAAATATTGTAAACACTTTTTTTTTTACATTTGCTTTCACTTATCCAGCATTCTTATATGTAAGATGAGAAAGAAACTGTTGCTTTCAAATATGTCATTCAATAGAAGGTAGCGACTTCCATTGTTTATAATAAAAAAATCGGCCATAAGTGATATCTTGTCCGAGATAAGTGAAAGAACAACTGAGATTGGCCGACAACTTCTGAGAATCGGACGGCAATTATTAAATCGTTCAGATTTCCTCGAAAGGAAGGTCACGACCGACCGATCGCGATGGCTAGCAATTTCGTGGCTCTCCTGAACGAGACAGGAAGTATCGGTCTTTCGAGCGATTAACCGTTCGCAGACGCAGTTTCCGCAATCGCTGGAGATACAAGTGCAACCGCCAAATCACAAAGACACTCGATCAATTGTGATTAATCGTCCGTGAAGGCACGCGACGTACAGACATCTCAGGAGTCGTTAGAAAATTATTTATGTACGATTTTTATTTAATGGGAAAGTTACCATGTAAAGTAAGGTGTCAGTAAGGTGAAAGTTTACGAAATTGTCATAGTTTTACGGACGCGAATAATTATAAATAACACGCAAACTGAGTACTGTGTCGTAACAATCGGAAAAGAGATTGCGCGATAGAGCGCGCGCCGGGAATGCATTAGAGCGGGTGTTTCACCGCGACAGCGATTTCTGTCGGCAGCGCGATGCGCTTCCTACAATCTCTAGTCATTGTTCGAAGATGACTCGGGAGATGTTCTAGATTATAGCGTGCGACACGTCTGGCAGCGAAAATAATGGTTCACCTGTAATTACCAATGATAATAATTGTCTTTGATTTTGTTCGGTAATAACATCTCGTTTCTCCAGATCATTTCTCCAGTCATTTAAGAATAAGAAAATGCTTTGGACGTACAAGTGTTCTAGAAAATGTCGCGTTGAAAGTATCAGACTGAAAACGAATTTTCATTTTCGTTCATGAAAAAAAATGTCGCGCTCATCGATATTATATTGGCAGACATTTTGTTGTTTTCTCATTATTTTTTGTGAATGATCCCAGAAGATGTAAATTTTCTGTCGAGCGGGTTTTTTTCTTCTTTTTATCAGGAGAATTCACGTGTATGTACATCAGTCGTATCGTTGCAAAATATGCTCGACAAAATGAACGTATATGTTGCAATGTCATCCGTGAAGAGCGAATATGCTCGCTGACTTTCTTCGATTACATCTACGTGGATGTACCCTACGGTGATCACTTTATGTTCAGCTAAAATTACGATCGCGAGAAAGCGAAAGTCTTTGCAGAGAGTCTAGGCAATGCGGACATCCGGATGGATGATTTAACACGAGTGCTTGAATTGGCGCTCGCGATCGTATACAACGATCGAAGTTCAGGAACTTTGAGTTTACACACAAGAGCATGAGTGCGTTTTTCTTCGTAATAGTATCACACACATCGTTATCATAGTACAGAGCGTGCTGCTGACAAAATATCAAGACTAATTAATCCCTGCCTTTTCTTATATAATGAGGTTAAATATTACAACCACAGAACGCATGTTCAACCTCGTTATCTATCACTTTCCGGATGGTTGTGTCAACATACTACCGAATTCTGAGGATTATTGATCGTTATTGTTATATAATATGGTGTTATATGCATTATGCATTCAATTCTTAGTACGATTTAGTTTCGTCTAGTTAGGACAAGACCTTATATCAATTTGAAAGCTGCTGCTGCTGCTGCCGCCGCATCATTCACTCACAGATACATTAACTGTATTGTAAATATCTTCTGATCTAACGATGATGAAGAAATTATTATTATACATTATCGGCATCGCCGATAGAAAGAAATTAATTACGCCGAAGCCTATTTTCATGACGTGTCAAGTGAAATTCGACTCTCTGCGGTTACATCGCGAAATCATTCTCGATTGTATGTAAAACGAGACGATATTCGACACTGCATTCACGTTTCCGGAATTGCGAGACGACGAATGCGTTATACGAGCGATATTTCAGTCATTTGAAAGGTGAACACAATCGCGAATGAAGTCGCTCGACCGTGGCAGATGCACTGAAATTAAACCTGCCCATATAAGAACATCGACCTTGAGGTCGTCTGTTCGCCGCTCGAAAATTAGTTCCGAGCTTATACGAAGAGAATAGATCCTTTCAGTTCTCCTTTCTCATTGTGAACGCCACTGTAACAAGACGGAGACATTTTCGTCGCAACGCGAAAGCTAGGAAGTGGCGGTCATCTTTACGCGATTGCGCATTATGACAGCTCGACGTTACTCTTTGCGACACAATATATCGGACTTGTACAAAAGTTTTTTTTTCAACATTCTAATAGCGGGTTGCAAAATGGTTTAGACACAATATAGTTGGGAGCTCACCACAAAATTTAAAGTCATTATTGGCAAACAATAATAATATAGTTAATAATATAATTAAGAATAACTAAAAATAATTAATGAAAGTAATAATAATTAATATTATATTTACTGGGCAAGCACGCGTCAATAATGTTTCCCAATTTTTATAAAATGTCTGTCAATTCGGTGAAAGACTCCCAACTTTATTGTGTCTAAACCATTTTACAACCCATACTGTGCGCATTTATTTAAAATTCAAGTAAATTCCCTCGAAGAATTGGCAAAGGAAAGGGTTGCGAGAAAGAAAGATTATGCGCACAGCTAATATAACAATCATTCAATCGCTATATCTTTTTGAACAGCTTCCTTCGCTCGTTAAAATCTTCGTTCTGAGCGTTCGGCCTTTTAAGATCGACACGATCATTTAATATTGTTTGAATAATAAATTAATACTCTTTAACAAAGTTCACCAGCGAATCACGAGCGGTGTTACGTTAGCTCCACGTTTTAACGCAACCGTGAATCCCGAACGAAAGTAGCCTCTGTAAAAATTGAAATAAGCGTTTGCCTTCGTTCGCGCTCAGGCGCGCTCAGGCGCTTACAAACTCAAACTCGTCGAGAAGAGCCGAGAAGAAAGTCACGCCGTGCGACGACTGGATAAGCGAATGCGGTACGAAACAATTGCTTTGTTTGAACTTAGCGAGGAGACGATGACCTTGCGAAAATTCACGAGCCGGCGCGCCTCTCGATGACACGAGAATGAAAGACAGCGAGCTAGCGAGCGAGAACTTGAGGAGCGAAAAGAGATCGCGTTATTAGGGAAAGCCTGTACGAGATAAAAAGTTCGATGTACGCGTGGCGCAAAGTTCACAAGGTTGAAGTATCTCGAGCGTATTAATCACTCGCGTCGCGCGCGCACCTATCCGTTCTCCGCTATACGTAAGCGCTGAGACGAGGAAGATTGCGACAACTCAACTCGAAGGCGTAATTAGAACGAGGCTGTGGGGTAGCAAGGAGCGATCGCGTCGATGGCAGATGCCATGATTCGAATCGTGCCCTCCGCTCGTGCTGACATCGAGGGTCGGATGTATAATTGCGGTACACGGGCAAGCCGTGTTTTACTGTGCGAAAATATCCCGGAGAAAAGAAGTCACGCTCTCTATTTATCACCGTTACTGCTACAAATTGATTGTCACGCGTCTCTACAGAAAGCGCATCTCTTTAAGCGGGGACCGAATGGTCCCAGAACGATGACCATTAACAATAACTGGAAGTAAAGGTCAACGAACAAGGTTGCTTTTTCAAATTTTGAAGAATAATTCGGCGGATAATGTGTCGTTCAAACGACGAAATCCACCTGTAATGTCCTGTAAATAATAATTATTCGCACTAGTAAGAAGTCGACTCCTCCGAGTTGGCATAGTTTTTCTTACTTTACATTGTATTTACACAGGAGCTGATTTATATACTACTTAATTGTTCATTAATTAATGAAAATATGATTACGCTCGCAGTTAAGTCGATGTCGATCGATCGCGTATATATTCTTGTATGTCAAGAGAAAATATGTTTCCGGCCAAAGATACGTGGAGGCAGAAAAATTCTCTGTGAACCAGTTAACAGAGCGGACTGTGCGATTTGGGAAGGAAATGTTTTGAATCTAGCTTCTTTTATTATTGCTTTTATTTTATTTTTTCCAAGTTCCTTTGTATCTTCAAGATCCCGAGTGCGAGTTGTGTTACAATATATTAATATAGTGTGACGTTATTATGATATGTACTTATTTTGTATAGTGTATTATAGTATGTATTAGAAATAAAATATTCATTGCATCAGGCGGAAAATGGGCGCATCAAAATGCTTGCTGTGGCACTGGGCGCATTTAGCTCAAATTTTCAGCTCAAGTTCAGTTCAATTTGCCTTTGTTGCGATTGTTGTTCTTTAATGAAAAGAAATAGCTGTATATCTGTAACTTGAATACTCGAATATTACAAGTGCTTCGGCTTTGCGGTAATTTGCAACAGCAAATTGGCCACAGATTTTACAAATAAAAATAAATCGGCAGACGTATCCTGTATATGTATTTGGCCTCTTTTTACAACTCTTTTACGATATTATTTTATAATAATTTTTGTTACTATTTTTGTAAGTATATATTTTAAAGTATATATTTTTCTTAACATTATCCTTTACAAATAATTGTATGTTTTTTTTTATAACACGCATCACTTAAAGAATTTCTTCTATCTTTTGGAACGAAAAATATACTTGTCGTTTTTTCAGATCTCCGATATCTTTTTAGGTTTCTTTATCCCCCCAGACGGTCTCAGAATGTGATGATAACGCGCTGGAGTAAGTAGCGTTCGTGCTAATCACCATTGCCGGGGAGCGCGTCTATTATTCCAACTTGCATGCCAGCTGCTCGCATCCGCATTACGCAACGTGCGCGCGAGTTATTTTCCCTCGGCTGAGATGTGCGCAAAAGTATGCGGCCCGGGGTACGAGAGTTATGTACGAGAGTTCGGTTATTTGGGAATGTGCATATTTTATTGTAATATGTGTCCGGGCGATATCACCTCATATCTCTCTGTTCTCCATTCGCGACTTTTCACGCATGGTACGCGCTCGGGACTTAAAATAATGACGTTAAAAATGATAAAGGAGGCATATTACTTTTTCAGGCTAAAAAGCGACAATATTTGAGAATTTATTTAAAGTAAACTACCAAGTGAATATGATGAGTTAAATTTTATATGTATAATTAAGTAATATATATTTGCATTAAAAGAATAATTACAGATTATGTTTGAATGCAAATATATTACTCAATTACTCAATTTGTGTAAAATACAAACATATTTATTTAGTAGATTTTTAAAAATATATTTCCAAATATTGTTGCTTTTCTGGCCCGAAAACATCGTTGGAAACACGTCGAAAACGAATTTCACAAACAAGCGGTGCATTCATTATACTGCCGACTTATTTTCGTCGACTTTATGAGGAGCGGCAGTATATTAATCTTATCCGCCACCGAATAGCGGGAGATCAGCGAGATTACTCTTACCCTCCCTCTCTCTCTCTCTCTCTCTCTCTCTCTCTCTCTCTCTCCTCGGACGTTTTTCGCAAAGCACGATTTATGTTTCAGATCACAGCGGCTGCTGTTAGAAAGATGATTCTGACTATATAGCTGGAGGCGGTAAACGAGTTGATCATCGCCATGAAAACAATTAGACGAGGAGATTGGTGCCGACTGCTGCTGGTAGCCGCGATCTTGTCGGGACGTACCAATGCAGAAAAGGTTAAATAATCAAAAGTCTTAAAAGATATTTTCATAATCCTACTTGTTGATCCACATATACCGGCAAAAATTGCACGGCTATTTGGTTATGAAACGCGCGCGTGCGCGCAATGGAATAATATTTCTATCTTGCCGAGACATACAACTTTCCAAATCGTGTTCGTCCTATTCGGTCACCGTGTCATTATTTCATCACATTGACGCTGCAACATCCGGATGTGCGAAGCTCTTTCGTGCCGCCACACTTACAAAACTGGCTTGATGGATTAAAGCGCGCGCGAATGAAAAAGCCAAACTTTTGTTAACGTTAGAGATACACATGCGGCGCATGTTAATAATTTCACACCATGAATCTGTTGCGCGTACACGGGGGTACTTCATAGGGTCAAACCTGCGATGTATCGGACATAAAGACTGGGAAGAATGACTCCGTAGACGAATATAATTGCGCGTAATCGGTGAAAGTAGCGGAGATATTATTAATGACAGCTATATGAAAGAGCGCGCATACCGACGCGTAACATTCGTGCGTACAGGATATGAGAGTATATGTACAGTATATTATGTACATTATATACGAGACGTTAGATAATTGGTGATGATCTGGGGTTACGAAACGAATGGACGTTTTTAACGTCTACTATCGTAGATACTATTGGCGGATTAATGCGTCAGACTGATCGTTGCGGATGTAATTTGCGAGATATTATTACTGAAAATTATTACTGTCCGCGATAAATTGTTCAAGACGATTGTTGCAGCACAAGCGGCAGATCTTTCGAGAACAGGTATTGCCGGCGTTAGGTGGCAAGATTCCAGAGGAAGCTTTTCGAACGGATCGTCTGGCATTGAATCGATTGAACAAAGAAGGCATCACTGTGCCCGACGGTGTGGTGTTGGACGCTCGGCATGTGCAGAAGCATCCTCATTCCGATCAAAGGATGCCGGAGATCATAAAGGTATATACGTGCACACTACGAACGTTCACTTTTCGAACTAGAGCACTTACTCTCTAAATTTCTTCGAGTGAAATTCCATTCGAAAAGTAGAGTGGCAGTTAAGAGAGTCATTGGAAATCGAGCGACTCTGAATCGTCGAACGAATATTTGCAATAGAAATTTAATACGATAGAAATGTATGTAGTTTGCGTGTCTAGTTATTGTCTAATATTAATGTATCCTCATTGCTTACAAAAATACTACGTAGGAACTGGAGAAGAACTTGGTAGAGTTTTATTCGATGATTGAAGTAGTTTATTGTGCGATATGTGGTGTAATGATTCTTCCTAAGACATAGTAATATTAATTCAGTTTTATAATGTGCACATATTATAATGTGAATTTAAAACACATTTATTTATATTGTTAAAAACAGCTCAAAATTACGCGAGCAATGAATGAACGTATGTAAATAGAAAAACATACTAAAAAGAAATTGGTGAGAATGGATAAAATGATATTATGACATTATGATATTACGTGAAAGATATCACGTAAAAGGTAAAAAAACATGAGAAAATACATATTACGCAACAAAAATTTCCTATGCTATGATTCTTATTAGGATTAAAATTAGAAAGCATGCTCGAAAGATTGAGTACTAGCAAATTGCCCATTTTGAGCCCATTTTGAGAGCAGCACACTTGATTAGTCAATTACATAGTTCTTTTTATACATTTTTCTGTTCCGTTTTTGTTCGGCGAATGAGTTTTGCACATTTTTTGTGCGCAGTGATTGCAGGAAAAGCGTTACATCTTGTTTGGGATTCCAAATAACTTTACCCTTTAGTTATTAGGCAGAAATTAACGCACCGACCCAGTATAACTGTTTGAAAACTGCATTAATTAAAAAAAAAGATATAGGAAAAAAGAACATAGAAAAAAAATGTTGGCCATCGCACACGTGTGACGTTGGTAGCGGTCGTTTTAAGAATGGTAATCTAGTATACTCCAGCGAACAGTTTCACTTTAATTGATTGAAACATATATATTCTATAAATTAAAAATTCCAAGTGGAACATTCATTCTTGTGACTCCGACTGGTAGTAATTTCATTATCGCTTCGAGCAAATTTTTACTTCTAGTGAGATGTTACCTCAGAAAATTTAGAGAGTACTTTGGCTAAGATTCTGTGATAATTCACAGATACAGATCCCGTATACTCGCAAACTAAGGAATCTTATTCTCTTTTTTATTTAATCAAGGTTTATCTGACATCGGATGGTCGATACGTGCCGCCGGAAGGCCGAGTCCATTACAACCACCCGAAAACAGTAGACACGACTTACATTATACGAAGGCCATTCATGCGCACGAACCATAAGTTGTCCACCAATTTCGAAAGCATGAAACTTCGAAGTTATCCTAAAATTACTTATCCCAATTATGGACAACTCGTACCGATCTTACCGCCCTCCAAGCCAGGTGTTTACAAATCCGTTATAACGCCGTTGATACTTCCGGCAGATAAGGATCTACTTGATCTGTCAAGTTGGCGGGCAGGATACGACTGGGATATCGCATACGAACCGTTCGATGATTACTTCATCGACGATATTGCACTCTTCGATTCTCACCAGGTATATTGTATGATCTAGTCAATTCGCGGCCTGTCACCTTACTTTTTTCGAGTCGCTAGATAATTTTTATATCAGTGACTACGGATATGTAGCAGAAATTTCTAAAAAATACTGTAAAGACGATATCCTTTTTAGATATCTAAATGGTGTCTAAAAAAAATCTAAAAAAGGAGAACTTCCTTCAAACGTCTTAAATATTTTTAAGACGCCTTTATGCTACCAGGATAATGATTTAATGACTTCTCACTGATATAACAAGTACACAGAACAAATTAGTACCTACTTAAAATGAATATAATCAAATTAATAATTATCATCTTATATGTAAACTACGACATATAATTTTGCTAAAGGAATTCTTCAAGAATAGAGAAATTTTTCAAGAATAAAGTTTTGAATTTCAACACTCAATCTTATAATTATATATTTCAATATTATAATAATATTTTCTTCCGATATTTAAAAATATATTTTCAACCCAATACTTTACACTTTCTATTCATGAAAATTATTTTTGAGTAATAAGAATATATTTTTCTTTGTTGAATCATATAAAATGTATAGTTTATTTAAAATTAACTTATCTTCGTTTAACAAATACTTATATGTTTATATGTAATCTCATTTTAAAATTTACATGCTAAAGTAAAAGATATTTTTAAAACAAAATTGTTCTCACTTCTGCGTAGTACAAAAAATCAGTGAACATGCATAATCACGAAATTTGAGAAAGAGAGAGAGAGAGAGAGAGAGAGAGAGAGAGAGAGAGAGAGAGAGGGGTGGAACAACGTCCCGAAAACTGAATATCGCGACAATATATGTTGTCCCAGAAAGTTGTATGTATGACAACTTAAATATGATAATTGAGAATATGTTTTTAAATATCGGAAGAAAATATTATTATAATATTGAAATACACAATTATAAGATTGTTGAAATTCAAAATTTTATTTTTGAAAAATTTCTCTATTCTTGAAGAATTCCTTTAGCAAAATTATATGTCGTAGTTTACATATAAAATAATAATTATTAAGTTGATTATATTCATTTTAAGTAGGTACTAATTATGATTTAAATATTTCGAAAGATTGTCCCTGTACTTAGTTTGGGAATTTTGACTTTTCGAATTGTCCTACTTTTAAAATTTTGATACTTCTTTTCGGGATTATGCATGTTCACCAAAAAATCTTCTGACAAACTGCAAAAATAATGTGACGAGCCGTGGTTTGGCCAAGACTAGTAAAATGATGATTATCTTTATCTCATGCACTTGTTTAGAGTTTCTGGCCGCGTTCAAGATAGAGTACGTGCGATACAAAGGAAAGTTTGCAACTCGGTAACTCATATTTGCTCTCACGCATTCACTTGTACTTACGGCATGCAAATTATCTGAGATGGGCACTATGAATATCGCGGTGCAATCTTGCTTAACTGATCCGGTGTTGAGAGCCTTCGGTTAAAGGCGTTATCTAACTTCGAACAGTTCTAGATGCGCGCTTGTAGCAATCTTTTCTAACCAGTTATAAAGTAGAACGCGATAAATCCACTCAAAAAATACAATTTTATACTTAGCGAAATTCTCTTATATATGGCCTTGGGAGCATAGGTTCCTGTGGATTATTCCAAGAGGAGAAATTATTCCAACAAGAAAGAAATTTAGTTACAAGATATTATTTCCTGTAATTCCGTGTTCTAAGTAAAAATTTTTACTTTCTAGAGGAATATTTCTTTTCTAATGAAGAAATATAAGATTACTCTTGAAATAATTTTTTTTATTATTAAAAGAATTCTCTCGAGCAAATAAGAGAATTCCGCTGAGAATGAAATTATATTTCTTTGGGTGTCGCATATTTTACGTATATTCTCAAAAAATATCAAGATAAACTTAAGAGATCCGATAAAATCTTTTTATTTGTCTGTTACATGAAATGTTTCTATGAAATTTTTTTATCGAGCTTGCGATATCGATTGTTGCATATCATCTCTTCATTGGGGCAATATTAGCTACAAATTGGGCCTCAATATATTCAATATTAGTTTAATATTGTAGATATTTTGTATTTTATAGCCAATATACAATTCTGAATATTGGGAATTCATTTGTTACCAGTACTGGTTAGATATTGAGTTACATTAGCTCAATGTACATCCAATTTATGCCAATATTAGTACAATCATATTGTGCAATGTTGACAATTTATTCACATTTTATTTATAACCAATATTGGCTATATATTGGCCCAATGTATGCCAATATAACCAATGAACTGGGCCAATGTAACGCCAATAAACTGTGCTATTAAGGATTAAATTAATCAAAGCATCTTTAATTATTAGATTATCACGGATTATCAAGGATTTCTCAATGAGTTCCACGGACGATCTTCAAGGCATGTAAACTCAAAAAGCAACAACAGGAACCAACGGCAGAACCGAAAATATCCAGATTCGAAATTAACACCTCAGCAGAATGTTAGGTCATACAACTCTCACAATTCTGCCTACACGAGTTTGACTAATATACCGGAAACTAATTTTTCCTGCAGAGGAAGGAAGGGAATGTTCGCCGACGTCGAAACCAAATGCCAAGTAAAGAGTTGACTTTTGTTATTCCTTAATTAACAAATATATTCTCTGCCTATTTATCTATTTTTTTTTCTGGATTGGTTTACTCTAACAATAATCGATGCATAATAATTGATGTGTTGCAAATTTTACTCATGCGCGCGCAAATCTACAGATCTTATCATTCACGATATCACGACATTTTGCGAAATCACACGGCAACGATGTATTATTAATCCTCTCGTGTCACGACATTATATCCGATCCAATGGGCGATATCGAAATCCATCATGACGAATCGTACGATTCACCCGGATTTCTACGCGCCATGCGAGAGTGTGATCTAGATCAACGTTCGTCCATTATGTTCTAGTTGCTCCTTTAATGAAGCGGCTGACTGAATTGCAGCGTGTTGCAAAATCGCGATTCCGCGAGCGTTGCCGCTTCGATCTTCCCGCACGACTCCAATGTAAAAGGATATTACCTTACAATTACGAGTTATCTATATAAAATGTACTTGAGTAACTGTGAGCATAAACGTTAATTGTTAATATGTGTTAATATCGTGTCCTTGCCGAGTGATATAATTGTTATCGATTCGACGTAATGCCAACGTAACTGCTATTCGCGTGTATATTATATGTGTGTAATCGTCGATTTGTTATGTTTTACAGGTGTTTCATAATTGCTCAGAATGGTCGAAGGCATCCTCTCTGTGTCCACCAGGGACAGCGTTTTGCGAAACTAGCAAACGCTGCGAGTGGTTCGACCATGTGCGGTGTGGGCAGTAAAATCGAGGTCAATACTAAACCATCTTTTTTCATTGAACTTGTAGAAATAAGAAGAGGATGCTTGAACTATGCTGATTCTCATATCAGCCTCTTGGGCGGAGACGTAAGATTAAGAAAAGAATCTATTTTTTTATGCGAAGTTGTGTACACACACAAGACAAATTGATGTATATGCAGGACATTCTAAATCCACCTCTCATGTGTCGATTGCTTGGTCCGATTTTCGCTCAGTGGAAACGTAATTTTATGAGCTTTATACGTCATCTACCTCTTGTTAGATCAAAAGTTGAAAAAGTGCATTCTTCTTCTGAAGAAATTTGGGTAAAAACTATGGAGACAGGTGTTGCGCTTGTAGAATTTTGTTTAATTTTATCACAATTATCGTTTTATATTTCGAAAATATAATAATCAATATAAGTGGCTTTTTAAAGTAGTTTAAGTTTGGTTGTTGAAGTAAAGAATGAGAGAATTTTCACAACGGTCATATATTTAGCCATATAAAGCGCGTTATCAATTAAAATATAGACTATTTTGTACAAACTATTATTTGTTTACTTATTACTTGGGATTGGCGTATTATTTTTAATTTTCCTATCTTTAATTTTTTGTAAATTTTTAAATCATTTTACATTAATTATAGCTAAATTGGATGTGTACAAACCATTATTTGTAATAAAGTTTCTGTTCGTGTCAATGTGTATATGTGCGAGTGTGCGCGCGCGTGCGCAAACTATCCAAACGATCTACCGACTCATGTTCAATTTGTAATATTGTTTTAGTTAACACTTTGTGTGCCATAATGAGACGTAAGCGTTTTTCTTTAAAGAAGCAAATTTTTTCTTCATCTCTTGGCGATTTTAACTAACTTAGAGATAGTTGGATATATTATTACTATATTATATATATATATATATATATATATATAGTATATAAAAATAGGGAAGTAAATATAACTAAAAATAATTTGTTAACTGTTAAATTACTATAAATAGATAAAAGTACAAAAAAAAACACTTTTTTTCAAGTAAAAATTATACTAAGGTTAACAGTTAGGAATCTAAATAGTTTATTCAGCAAAATTAACAGTACAATAAACTATTGATGTATTGATAATATTTTTACTACAAGTTTTTTTGTCAAAAACACAGATATATTTTCTTCATATCGAGGAAATGTTATTATCGAGTAAGACGAAATTACTAATTTTGAAAATTTGTCTTATTGGATCTGCCATTTTGAATTTTGACTTTTTGCTTCGAAATTCGTAATCAGTGACCTCTATATGACAAATTCAAAACAATTTTATCGAGAAATAAAATGTATGACTCAAAGGGTTAATAAAACTTTGATTACATGTAGACATATAGAATCTTAGTGACACACACACACACACACACACACACACACACATATATAATAGGAAAATTTCAATGGTCTATATTTAGTCTAAATCTCTATTTTACTGTTTCGGTGCAATTAGACAACATACGTCCCTCTCTCAAGACGATAATGGAAGGGGCGCACGGAGTCTCGCGTTGCGTGCGTTTTACACTTTCTCTCTCTGTGTGACATAATTTCTCGTACACCTAGCACAGTCTCGCAGCGGAAACTGGTCCAGTTTCGTTCATATTCAAACTCGGTGCGGTCATGCCAAGAAGTTGCTGTGTCTGTACTGCACTCCTGCTCGCCGTATTGGCAGTGCCCGCTTCGTTCATTCAGATCCGGGTCCAGGTAAATCTCGGGTTTACCCAACAGGGATAGTCACGTATCGAAAAGATACTCAAATGTACAATTTATCTAAACCTATATCTGTACCTATAAGCTACGAGATCTTTCGAATCGCTTGGTAAGTTGCAGTAACGTTTTTCCTATCTTATATATAGACAAGGACGGATTTAAAAATCGCATCCTACAAAGCGTAACTTGGACAATTACGAATTAATAAATTTGCTTTTGATACAATTTGACTTAATTTCACGATGTTTATTTGCGAATAATAACGTGCATATATGTCTCCCATATTTTATAGTACACTTTCACATTGAAATTGATCGATACGCTCTCTAGTTTCCCGGTTTGATTCAAGTTGCGTCGAATTTGTCAACTTCCTTATACAATGGTGACACAAGGGTAATGTAAAAAAAAATGTCCTTGACTTTGAATCAATCAAGGTAGCATTTTGCAAAGGTTTGTTACACTTTGCTGGATTTCCAACTTTTTCTAAATTGTGAAAGCCGAGTATGGTTCGTACTTGGAAACGATTACTTTTTACATTACTACACGTATTACTACCGTTTATTACCTCGTTTGAAATGTTGATGTTAAATGCTCCTATCACTCCTGATAATTTGCACTTCACTTGCCTAATTTGCCGCTGTACTTTGTTTCGCTTTTCTGACGATAATAATAGTTTTGTAGATTTTGTATCAACGATCTGTTGAGGAAGTTTATCGCTTGATAAAAAATTATATATGTCCTTAACTACTTCTTTCACGTAGCCAAAAATTGAAAAGTCAAAATATGTAGTTATTTTTGTAGCCTAAATATTTATATAAAAAATCCAGACAATATTTATCAAAAAAAATTAATTATTTACATGTATAAATTATATTTAAATCCAGTAATTTAAAAAAGTATACGTTTTTGGAAGAATAGTAATATATAGTACTCTTTGTATATGGTATATATTAAATATACCTCTTTATATATGTCTCTATATATTTTTGGAAGTTGTTATGGGAGCAAAATAAATTTGTTTGTGAATTAGATTTAATTTGTTAGATGCATTGAAACTTATACTACATATAAATTAAAATATTATCTGGCTCGTGTAATTGGTCATTTGAGAGTTCAGATATATTTGTGTAAAAAAAAAGTGACATTTTGTGTGACATCTTTTATATATGTTTCTTGGGATTGGGATATTATTTTTAATTTTTAATTTTTAATTTTCCTATCTTTAATTTTTTGTAAATTTTAAAATCATTTTACATTAATTATAGCTAAATTGGATGTATGTACGCGTGTTGTGGAATTTAATTAATCTATCACTGATTTTTTTTCCAAATGAACTAGGATCCACTGCCAGGAGATGATTATTACGACGAATATCAACATTTCCAACCGGTAGTAGGATTTCGTCAACCTATCGTGGTGAAAGAAGAGCCCAAAAGCGATCAGGATTTTAGTAAGATTCCTGGAATACCCGGGATAGATTTTCCTATTTATCACAGAGTGCCACCAACGAGTTTTTCCTGCGCACACGTACCGGTAATACCAGGAATGTACGCAAACGTAGAAACTGGTTGTCAGGTAAACGTTACTTCTATTTTTTTAATATTTCAAGTTGACAGATGAAAAACTTATATATCAGTGACTAAATTTCTCTCTCTCTCTTTCTTCCTTTATTCATTTCGATTTGCAAATTTAACGTTAATTTTCTTGTTTAATAAGTTATATTTTAGTACAAACTGTATTATTTATAAATAGATAATCGAGAGATGTTCATTTAGTGGTCATCTTATGATATAAATATATTTATAAGTTATGGGATGTATACCTCAATTTATTAACAATTGAACGTTAAATCTAATAATTCGAGCGGGTTGAGCAGGTTAGTACATAACAATGAAAAAATACATAAACGACAAGAACCCAGATTAAAGTTAAATCAAATTACTGACGTTAGAAGCAGACATATAACTCAGGTAACTTATATCGCAACTTTGGAAAGTACGGCGTTGAGGTGCAAAGTATGAAACATTAAGAAGGTATTACGTATCAAGGACTTTAATAATGAAAGTGTACAAGTAAAGTATGCTGACTTTCTTAACATAAAATCGATAGACAGGGAAGCTTATATGTTTTAACTAAAATTGAGATAGAGTAATGAAAATGCATTTCTCTCGTACACGATGATAACATTCGAATAAGTGTAATAATGTTGAAAATAAATGTTGAAAATGCGATATTCGTCACGAAATATTCGTGCATGCACGAAACTACTGTATAAATTGTATACTTAATTCTTCAAAATAATTCTTCTCGAGTGAGTACACACGGATGGTATATATTTTATGCGTTTATCATATTTTTTCATACGAAAGCGCAATGACGCTGCTCACAAAGCGAGGAAAAATTACCCGAATGACTCGTTTGAGCGGCTGAAGTAGAGCGGATTTATTATGTAAGAGAACGGGCTGGCATTATTAAAACCTCAAGGCAACGCGGGAGTAAGGACCGATCTCGCCTCGGTGAAAGACAAACTCCGCGAGGAAACAGTCTTGGCAAATTGTTGTCGTAATCCAGTCTCTCTCGGTGTGTCAAGATACGCTCGATGCTTCGATTTCGATAATCTTTGTAATTTCGGAGAAGATACTTATCTTTTCGCGCGATGCACTCACGATGTGAACATTTATATTTGTGATAGTCATTAAAAAGGCAAAATATAATTTTTATGTGTAATTTCTACAACTTTTGTTTCTTCTTGCTTAGTAGAACTGCTTTATATACGGAATGAGTCACCTAATATTAAATTCTAAAATATCTTTGTTGTTTTTTATATTAGACAAAAATGTGTAAGAAATAAATTGTGTGGTTAGAAGAGATAAATATTGCAAAACCCTTTCAACCGCACAATTTATTTCTTACATATTCTTCTCTATATAAAAAAATAATATAAAAAAAAGTTATTTTAGAATTTAATATTAAGTAATTCATCCTATATATTTCATATGGCGATATGACGATTTTTAATTTAATCCAAATTTTTTCATCGCTTTAACATATCTAATTTGTTTTCTCATTTGAAACTAGTGTTCTCCAATTGCGCGCGCACGACTGCTATTCCGAACGAATAATTGATTTATCAGAGTGTACAATTATGAAGCAACGTTTAGAAGCGATTGTCCCTCTTCCCTTCCCCCCGTGGGAATATCAGTCGTCAATATCATTGAGTTAATGAAAGACTCGATCGAGTTCTTGCTTTCAATGTTGAGTCATTTTTCTCTTCCATTGCGTATTTGTCTCAAATATTCATTTCTCATGATGACATTATTATTATTATTATTATTATTATTATCATTATAATTATCATTATTATTATTGTTATACATATGCCCATATATATCTCTTCCTTTCTTCCTATATTTCCGCTAATAAGCAATCTAAAATTTACAGCGACTATTGTTATGGAAATACAGTAAAGTGAACTGTGATTGTTTTATGAACAATAAAGTGCGCATTGACATAAATGACGTTACGTGACTCGAACGCTTCGTCATCGCAACTTGATTTCCAGAGCGCTAAACTTTCCTTCTCAAGAATATCATTTGCTTTCTTTGTATTTCCTTAAACCTGACTTCTTCCTACTGTTTCACATCGCTTATATTATTTTCAGTAAACTTGCGTAACTTGTCTCGCATTAAGTCTTCAATTATAATATTTATGTAACAGAAAACCGCCATAAATTATTTTCATTTAACTAACGTACGCTAATAATTTCGCTTATTCGCGCACGTATATTTTAAATATTAATACCCATGTTGTACAAACTATTTTATAAATAGACCGTGTTTAGAGAGGTAAACTCAACTACAATTCCATGTTTGATATCACTGATAAATTGATGTGTGCACACACATTGTCATATATATATATATATATACACACATACACTTTTTTATATATTTTATATTGTTTCAGGCATATCATATTTGTCACGACGGACGTGAAGGCGATCAGGGTGCCTCTTTCTTATGTACCAATGGAACACTTTTTAATCAGCACGAGTTTGCATGCGACTGGTGGTACAACGTTAATTGCGCTAATGCACCGTCTCTTTACAAGTAAATTTTTCATAATCCAATTTTTTGATAGATATATACGTTTGAAATAAATAACAATAATTTGAAAAAGATATCATATTAGATATCGTCATTTTGTGTATTTTATTCTAACGTGCGTTCTATGTTTGTAGGTTAAACGCAGATCCATTAAAAAATCCATATGTACCAAAGGAAACAAAGGACGCGATCCGAGAAAGAATGAAGATCATTGTTTTATAAGTGTAATTAGCTATTTAAACAAAAGAACAAGACAAGTTAATATACCCGTGCGTACGTGTGTGTGTATTTACATACACACAAATACACACACACACACTCTATATATATATATATATATATATATATATATATATATATAAATTTATTATTTTTTGTACAAACATGCATTAATTAGTGCGTTTTATACAAAATGTGTGCTACAGTTCAAGTACAATTACAATGGTTACACCACTGTAATCGTCTAAAATCATATTGATTAATTAATATTTCTTTTATTGATTATTTCGGTTCAGAACCTTACAGACACAGTAGAAGAATTGTAAAACATCTCTAGCGCCTAAAACTAAAATCTTTGATTCTAATAATAAATAAAGTAAATGGAACGTTGCATACTCTTATATATTGAAATAATAAAGGCAAAAGATACTAGTAATAAAGGTTCGCAAATAAACAGTACAAATTGTTTTATGCGATAACACGAAATACTTTTCGACACACGGAAAAAAAGGTTTGGTTGAATTAACCAAATCTGGTCGAATATGAACAATCCAGAAATTCCGATTTAAGTAACCCGAATTCTGTTTAAGTTTACAAGATTTTTGGTTGACTTAAACAGAATTCGGGTTACTTCAATCGGAATTTCTGGATCGTTCATATTCGACCAGATATTTGGTTAATTCAATCTTTTTTTCCATGCACATTCGATCGATAACTTATCCACGCTAAATCTTCATTCACGTCAGTAGAGATAGTGTCGACCGCATTCGCCGAAGGACACTAAGGCGAGTGTTAAGATAGTGAAAGGTAGAAAGGAGAGAGTATACGAGGTATTAGAGGAAGTACGGTGAGAGAGAGATTGGCTCGTGAGAGATTAATCGGAAGAACCGTTCACTTTTCTTGTAAAAAAGTAATATGTATAAACACACATACATGTGTGAGTTTACACGATAATTTTACGAGCAGTTAAATATAAAAAAGCTTAAAATACATCTTGGCCTAAAGAGTAAAATGATAGAAAAGTGCAACGTAATAAAATTTAAACGCTAATACCAAAACGATAATAACAAGACGTTTGTTAAATTTATCGAAAACGAAAAATGCTACGATATACTTGTGTATATACTTACGGACGTATTGGCAGAAAATATCGTAATTTCAAAAATATTTGCGTGAATCACGTGGAAAACTTACGCGGAAATCGATTGCACTGATTGTAAGCTCAATACGAACGAAGTGGTAAAAAATTCTTAAAAGCCTTACAGGACATGAAATAATTGGGTATAATATTTCTATGTTTTATTCTGATATTCTAACGAATTTAAAGATCGAGGCGGAAACTTGACTGTGATTGAGTCAATGATGATTTTTTTCTTATTATTTATTTTCCTACAGTTACAAATAGTTACCTATCTAATTTGTTTTTTCTGCCCCGATTTCTAATATCGTAAGAATATTAGATTGTAAGTACATAGAAATATAAAGAATATGACGTAGAAATGTAGGAAAGAGAACGAAAAAGCCAGAGGAAGCTAGAGAGAATAGAAGGATAGGTGAGGGATAAAGGAGGTAATGTCAGAAAATACTAGAGTTCTCTTGTGTCTTTGAATTTTGTGATTGTTAATATTACATATTATAGTTTATATCTATAGCACATATTAGATGTACAAATGAATAATTCAAAAATTTTTAAGCAGTTAAAAAGACATTTAACAAAAAACAACGACGCAAATATATCTTTGTAAATTTTTCGAATATTTTTAAGTTTTTGAATTTAGTTGTAAAGGTATAGAACAATGTGTTCTCTGAAATTTTTCTGAACGAAATGAATACACATTCAGAATGAATAAGCTGTAGAATCTTTATATCAGGCCAATATTTACGTTAACAGAGAGATGTCTATTTTTGAATTTTTTTTTATGCGAGCAATTAATTTACTTTCATTGCGTAAAAGTATTTGTAGTTCTATGCAACTAATGAAATATATATTTTGCAGAAAATATATTATGTTTTACCGGTAAAGTTCTCAAGTAAAAAAAAGTCTTTCCCTCTTGACACTCCCTCTTTCCCGCTGTTTTTGATTTCCGCGTATAATTGGCATATGTTTCTTGAAATCAGCGATTCATGGGTGTCATGTCTCAATACACACATGTATATATTACCGTTAATTACACTCCAAAGAGGATGAAAGTCGCAAGTACTAATGTAGAGCGAACGTTGCTTGCATACGGTATTATCGGCAATTCGGTTGGACGAAATAGTTGTAGTGATATCTCGATAGATTCAAATAGCTTTATCGTAGTCTAAAACTTATTAATTTTTCTCTTGAAATAATCTCAAGGGAACGTAGTTAAATTTACATACATTTTACATTATCAAATGAGGAACGATTATACTGTTATTGCTGGCTAAATATTACAAATTTAATCGAACATACCGTTGTATCGAGAATATCGAGAAGCGAAAATTTGGTAGTGTGCTCTTGTGAAAAACAGCTAGAGTACTTGCACAGGCGTTGACTGGCAAGTAAAGTCAAGGACGTTACTTGGTTCACTTTCGTTATCGAAAGGCTGTGAACGCACACTGAAACGGCATAATTGTAAAGCGGATAAGAGTCGCCCTTTCTCTAGGACGTTCGAGGCTAATAATGAAGTAGGTAACGACAAATAGGTCGCATGGAATGGTAAAGTTCTCCGCGATTTTACTCGATATCTTAAATGCTGTATTGACAAGCGGAACTATCACAGCCACTATGTTTATTATTAGTTTAACCGTGCTACAGGCGAACTTCGGTTACAAGCGATATTCGAAATTGAGGAATGTTTCAGTGAAGAAAACAAAGTGGAAAGAGGCAAACAAAAGAATTCACCATAAAACAAAACATTGTATATAAATAATTTTATCACCTTATCTATATGTACCTTAAACACAACGGATATCAACATTTATAATTTATTTTTTTTTATTTCGCTTAAAACTACTGTTTCCTCGCTGCAGCCGTTTTGATTTATAACGTCAAAAGCGAAAAAATAGACGCTCAAAATTTCTACAAAATACGTTCACAAAACGATACTTGAAATCGATCGAGTAAATTCGCAAAATAGTTGCAACATTTTACTTTTACAATCAAACCGCAGAAACTTCGAGAACGTGTGTACCTGCTCACATCATCAATCAGGATTTTCGCGGTGAATAGACATGATACTTAATTATTGATTAATACACGACATTTTTCCTTATTAGCATTTCTTCGATTAAAGGGTCGAATCAACATCGCGGAATCCACATGGGGATGCGACGTATTGCGTAATCACGCTTATTGCAATACACGCGTATGAAAGTCGCGTTTAACTGGTTACGCGTTTTCACGGTTACGGTTTGCTCGACGTAACGACTATTTTTATTATCCATTTCATGGCGATTACATCGTAAGAAAACTTATGGTCGTCTTCGATAATACTGCGGTATAACATTATACCTAATTGTTGATTATAAAGGCCAAAGCAAGATATGGGTCAGACGGTCGAAATAGCTATAGTCTCTTGTTACATCTCCAGTCAAAGCATCCATGAAGATGAGAGATGGGTAGATGTCGATATACAAACCATATTGGAAAGTTAATTATATTAATTAATTTTACATTAATTATGTTAGTTGTTAATTACTTTTATAGCATAAATATCGGCACGTTGAGAACTGTCGAGATAAAGTAAGCTCGTTAGAATAATAAATACGCTTATTTCGCTATATTTTAATCAGTGACGAGAGGACTAGGCTGTATTTACAAAAGAGGCAAACTATACGTTCAAGAGACTTTGTGTTTACGTAAAGCTATCCATCCAGCTATTGTCTAGTGTTAATACATTTTCACTGGTTACGAAAATATTGCGTAGAAATTGGAGAAAAACTTGACGGAGCCAATTTTTATTCAGTGATTGAAGCAGTTTACAATATGTTTACAATATGTGATGTATATCCAATTTTTTTTAAAAAACAGTAATTTTAATTTAGTTTTATAATCTGCACGTTTTAATATCTATTGTGAATATATTTGAAATGTATTATTTTTATATTATTAAAAGGAGCTTAAAATATTGCGCGAGCAACGAATGAACATGTAGAAAATTATAGAGCAAGAAAAAGATTGGGCGAAATAAAACATTTAATAATATCGAATCCTGTAACAAAGATGACAACCAGTGTTAGAAATGAAAGTAAGCAAAATAAAAATTTGAGATATGCATTGATAACACAGAATTTCATTGCGATGAGAAAACATGAAATTATGCCGATGGTAATGATGCAAATAAAAACTGTCACGATACTTCAGATTCAGAACTTTATCGATAAATGTATGACAAGATGTATGTTATTTAACCAGTTAGCTGTGTATGATGAGTATACTCGTCATGAAGAAATGGCAATTTTTAGCGTTATGATGCGAGTATACTCGTCATGCAATACAATTTAGGTACACACTTTTAAAAGAGAGCAACACAGCTAACTGGTTAATGGTTGTGAAAGATGCCACGCGTAAAAGATGACAAATATGTATCACGCACTAAAGATTTTCTGCGCCATGACTTTCATCAGCATTTGAATTTTTCAATTAAAAAACGTTTTTCAATTGGAAAGCGCAAAAATAAAATACTACTAAAGCAAACCTACCCATTTTATGAGTAGTAGATTTGGTTAATAATCAATTTCATAGTTTTTTTGTACATTTCCTGTTTTGTTTCTGTTCAATAAATTGCGTTACGTTTTGCGCATCTTTTGCACGTAACTGCAGAAAAAGCACTACTTCTTGATTGGAATCGCAAATAGCTTTACTCTTCAGTTATTTAGACAAAAGTCAACATTACCAGTCCAGTAATTGCTACAAAATTGCGTTAAATTGCGTTGTTTTTTTTACTTTTTATTTGTTCTTCCAGTACAAATCACATTCGCGACAAGAGGATGCATGTCTCGCGCAATCACGAAATTGAGACAATTATATTTGTTCGACTGTCAACCGAGATCGCGCAATACGAAGATTGTTGCGGAGTTGTAAAACACTGTAGTGGAAATAATGCGACTTGTTTAGAGCTCCTTGTCTCGCCTCGATTCGCGCTGTATTAACGTTCCGAGGTGGATTCTGAAATGTTTTCTACACTGGCTTTCTCGCGTTGTTACAGTCGCCTGGCAACATGAGTAAAAACGAGGATTTCCACGTTCTATCTAGTAGTAGTATTTATGAAGATGCAATTAAGATAGAATTATTAAATGGTCTCGTTTCAAACAACAAGAACAACTACAGAAAATTTCGATGCGTGAGTATCTTTGTTAACGAATATCTGTACATGTGCGAGCGAAAAATGACGTTTGTACTAAAGCATGCACGGACAAAAAAATTTGGTTGGATTTACCAAAATCTTCTGGTGAAATATGAATCGATTAGAATTACGATTGAAGTTACCAGAACTCTGTTTAAGTCAACACGATTTCTATTCAAGTTGAACAGTTTCGAATTTTAATTAACCAGAAGTCTTGTTTGATTAATCGAAAATCTTATTAACTTGAACAGAATTCTGGTAAATTGGAATTCTGTTTCGTTGATATCTCACTATCAGATATTTGATTAATCCAACCAAATCTTTTTTCGCGATATTGTGAGTTGAGCGATTAAACGATCAAAGTCTGCTGCGTAAAATTTCATTTCACATCAAGAAAAAAGTATCTTATATTTTCAGTTAGTCATATGCTAGACGCAGAGCGTTGTTTAGATAGTTCTTGACCTATTTGCGTGCGAAAATGCTTGGATCTTAATTCTTAGATTAACACACTCTGATTTATTATGTAACGTACCGCGGGAAATCTTCGCGGGTAAGATTTGGCTGGCAGAAGATTAATATATGACTAACATTAAAATATAATATGTTGCATCGGTGCAAGATATTGTTCCATCGCTGACGACATTCTCGTTACGTGAAACGATTACCGAGAAAATGTTATAAAATGCTCGTTCGGCCATTAGTTGCACATTTCTTGCCACTTTGTTACTACCTGAACCTGCCTGAACCCGCGCAATCACGGCTCTATTATGAGTGAGTTACGCGTTCGCTCACCGCGAATAAACAGCGTGAGATTGTGACGCGGGACTGAGGTCGAGCCGCGGCATCATCGGCGAAGGCTCGTTTGCGCCGCTACGCGCGCAGTTTCGTTAGAGGATCAAGAATCGTCAATGTATCTAGATCGGATGCCAGCATGATCCGCTTCGGTATATAAGCCATCGTGTATCTCGGCATAATCATCGTAATTTCATTGTGCTTGTATGTGTAACACAATTTCTAGTTGTTTACTTGTATTTATTTTCTAGATATTTTTTACTCTACTTTGGATATCTTCTTACGTGCTAGATTAAGTAAATAAAAGGTAAGTATGAATATATTGTGAATATATTTTTAAACGAGATGGAGACTAGAAAAAGAAACAACCGTTATCACCATCACATTGTGATACGTGATAAATAGCGATAGAGGACTTCAATTTACCCATAGTCCAGAATTAAATGATATATAATTAATCAGTTACACGTTAAGTTAAAGAGTTGAAAAGTTAACATCTTTTAACTTAACTTAGTTAATTTCGAATGTCAACAATTTCGAATAAGTAACTTTTAACGCATAAATATTTTAAAACGCGTTAACTTTAATTTATTAACTTTTCTTTACACAAGTTAAAATAATTTGTCAAAATATTGTAACGATTGCGTTTAAATGCGAATGTAAGATAAGGCAAATCAAGAATATTGCCAGCAGAATTTCTTTTTCGTATCTTTGAGCGCCAATGTGCTTTTCTTGTATAGAATACTGAGCTCGCGCAAAACAGTTCAGCTAACTTCGTTAAAAAATATATTAACTTACTCAATCCTGCCACGGTCTTGATTCAAGCTCTTGCAAATGTTGCCGAAACACTTTGTTTGTTTGATTACTAGATCACTAAAAAGGAAAAACGATCGGGAAATTAATCTTTTAGTGGCAGATTGAAAGTATTTTCGGGTATATCTACTATTCGTGCAACATATCCAGGTTGCTTTTCTCTTTTCTGACCGAGATTACCTTTCCCACGACGGTTCATACCGAGCAAGGCAACCGCATATTCGTATCGTGTGTTGTCTCGCGTGCGCACGAGCATCGTGCGAATATAACTTGTTCGATATGTTTCATTATTAGAAAAGAGTTATCGGTGATATACACGAGAAAACACCGTTGTTGGAGATGCGAATCAAATAACAAATTTATGTATTTCGGTCAAATAAAATGGGTAACGAGATCGAGTGATTTCAATTAACGTGAAAAATTTCACATAGTCTTGATGTAACGCGTTCTTTTCGTATGCGAGCTGTGACATCACGTGTAACGCGAGTCTTTGCGAAAAATGGGAAACTCCTCGCTAAAGACAATGGCTATCAACACTTGCGTGAAAATTGCGAAGAAAAGGTCGGCATGCGAATTGTTTTTATCTATCCTAGTGTGCGCGCGCGTTCGTTTCCCTTCTTACAGACACATCTTACAAAGCAGTGCTTTAATACTATAAGTTAACTACGTGGCATAAAATAGAGCCATAATTTCAACAAATTTTCAAAATAATATCACTTTCAAACTTTTCAAAATAAATCATGAATTCTGAGAATATTGTTTGAATCCCCTTACTCGGGTAACCGGATTCCGAAGCCACTTCTCTTACATATCAAGTGAAATTGATATCTCTGTTGTATCTGAATGACTTTGTTCATTTTGATATTATTTCGAACGAAACAAATGACTGTGAAACCTATAATCAAACTATAAAAACAAAAGGCCTGCGTGGGAAAAAAGATTTGCTGTTGTTATAACCTCGCTAGCCTAGCAAATCCACAGCTGTAATATACGAACCGTCAGTTTACTATGTTAAAGTAATCAAGCCGCATAGCTGCATAAGGTTGTATAACTAGTAAAGTTTGACATTATAGCACGACAGATTTGTTGGCACAGATTCCATATCATAACTAATGAAAATTATAGTTCGACATATATGCAACTGATATTTTTGCTGTTATATCTAAGGAAATTTAGTCCATTAACGGGTTTCGATATAGCACTCATTAGTTGCTCTGATACTAAAATTTAACTAAAGCTAAAGTTTAGTTAAAATTTAACTAAAATTTAGGTTTCCATATTGTATTTTTTGTAAAATCTAATATACCTTAACTAATTTCAAGTAGTTTTGCTTTTAAAACTTTGCCCATCTGTGTTAAAAATATAGCTCGTCCGGATAAATCATTCGTGTCCCACTTCCATCCACTTTCCTGCGAACCGGACTTGAAAGTGCGTTACATTTCAAGAACCGAATCTTGTAAAACTTTGAGTCGAGACAGTAGTTTGGCTCTTATACTTGCAACGTTCTTTGTGCCACGTTCTCCTCAGTCTATTTCGTCTTGCTCTTGATGTCATTGGTCGTTCATTGGTTGCAACTGACATTGTGTGTTAGCGCTTCAATAATTGACAGTCATTGTTTTTCGTCTTCGTAAGATGGTAATTTACTTCGAAATCTAAGAACAAGATAGTAAAGAAAATTAAATGAAGAACGAATCCATTGACAATGGATATAGCCCTGCGTATATACAAGTTGATGTATACTTTGGTGCACGTCACGTCGCGGAAAAGCGGCGAATAGAACAACCCCACCTGGTTACGGGCTGCGGGCGCGGCCTTTTCCCTTGGTCTATAAAGCCACTAGGAGACTGCTTCTACCGAACATTCGCTCGCCGCTCCGTCACTCATTTGTTCTCGCTATGTGGCTGCTTATCCTCGCAGGTGAGTGCGCTACGTTATCCTTTGCCCATGGAAGATACGCCCCCAAGTGTACATACGTGTTGGCGACGGTATTTCACGCGTGTGTCTTCGATTCGCGTGTGAGTTTTGTGCAAAGGAAATGAATTTGCCGGTTGAGTAAGCTTTTGTGGAAAGCTCGGCGTATTCTCTGGACTGCTCCGTCGCTGATAGACGCTGCGAATATACGCTGCGAATATACGCACGCGTCTTTTCCGGTGATTTTGATCTATAATATATATGTAGAGCACGGAGAAAGAGAAAGGGAGAGAGAGAGAGAGAGAGAGAGAGAGAGAGAGAGAGAGAGAGA
>NW_022639543.1:1404822-1410161 GCF_010583005.1 Odontomachus brunneus
AGAAAGAGAGAGAGAGAGAGAGAGAGAGAGAGAGAGAGAGAGAGAGAGAGAGAGAGAGCACTCAGCGCGAGCACTCGCGTCATCCGCGCGAAGCAATTTTGAAGTTGTTAGATTCGACGAGAGTGCTCAAATAAATTTTATTTCGTGATTAGACCGGTCTTTTTTTGACCTACCGGTTTACAATTGGTAGCGGGTTGGATAAATGGCTCTCAAACACGCAGTGTGCGCAACTTTCTTCAACTCGCTAGATAATTCGTATACGCATGAGTTCCCTCTCGCACTCGTATTAGAAATTCTCAGACTGCGGAAGCTTCGCTTTCGCATTCGTGTATACACAACACACTATAAACCAATGCCATATGGAGTGTATAATCCGATTCAATCCAAATTTTATGCGATGTCTTATCGAATAAAACAAAAGTGAAATATTCTTTAGTCCGATATTTGTGAAAACGGAAATTGCATTAAATATCTTACATTAAATTATTGTTATCAATTGTAGAAATGTGTGTATCTTGAGAAGCCGTCAAAGCCACATTTATCTAAGGAACACAGCGACAAAGAGATATTTTTGCAGAGAAATCTGGAAGAACTAATATACTTGCACGTTTAAATTCTAACTTGCTATTATAATAAATGTATCGCGAAATTATAACGTAATACCTAAGAGGATGCATAAGAAGTGAAAGACAAATTTTGCGAAAGTGGAGTAATGTCACTTCTTGCAACGATGTAGGCAGGCGAGTCTTATTCGAAGTTCCTAGATAAGAGTCTCATTCAATTAGTTGTAATGAGAGGCGATCTATATATGTATATATAGACTTTCCAAGTCATCAGCCGATTGTCGGTCGATTGATTTCCGGTGCTAAATCATTCACACTCCTGTAAGTTTAATGCGGTACGTAGTTTGCGGTGAGATGTTATATCATGTATTACAAACACGAATCTCCGTGTCTATTATAACAAATCAATCGTAATAGTTTTTTTTACGCCGTACGCACAGAAAAATATATATTCCATTCAAATATTACTTGTTTCAAATATTTCTTAAGTTTACACGGAGAGAATTTTTTTAGTAAAAATTATACTATTTTGCAATCGTGAAATAGATCACGTCATCTACATTTTCTCTTCAATATTACAAGATTTGTTTTATTACTTTTGTTTTTTTTATAACTTTACACTTTGTGTGGCAAGTAATACAAATGTGACATTTTTGCACAGTCAACGTGTTTTTTTACAACATTTCATCACATATTTGCATGCTTATCGTGTGATAGCGATGCTCTCATATACACACACACACACACGATGCTCCCATCTATTAAATTAATAGAAAGTTACATGTGATACCCGTTTTTTACACACAGTGACGTAACTCCTCGATTCCAGCATTTATCACTTCATTCTGTTTTACGAGTTTCTTCATTATCGTCGACATCGCTGCGAAATATCCTTAATAACGCGGCCTTTAGAAACGGCGATGTTATCAGATTTTCTCATCTCTTCCAAAGGTACCTACGTGAATGATAATCGCGCGAGAGACCGGAGGGTCTCTTTGCCTAATTTCCTGCTTGACACGCCGTCACAATGCCGACACAATAAGACATCTACGTCCCATGATCTCCCAGTTCCCCCGACGCGACACAAAAAAAGGCTAAGAAACGCATTTCTTTCTGATGTTATTGCGCATTATCGAGATCTTCCATATTGGCGTGATGAGCTTCTATCCACATCACGCCGCAGAATCTTGAACATTGCATAGTTTTCGTGTTGTCACTGGGACACATTCGCATAAAATATCTACACTGTAATCATCTGTTTCTTTATTTTGCAAAAGTATTAATTGTTGTTCTCACAGAATTTGTCTTAGTGCGTAATAAAGCAGATTCTATTACGTTTAATTGGAGTGTATCACGCGTTCTTTTATTCAATTTTATTAATTCGTCAATTGTGATTTTCTACATTTTAATATACATAATAATAGAGTATATGTAGACAGGAAGGTTGTTTATAATTTTTTTATATGAATTTCAAAACGCATCCGCCTTGTCTCCAATGGTTTTCTCCATTAGAAAACAAATTCTTCCATTATAGACAAGATTGATGTATTCCGAAATTCACACAAAATATCACGGACTCTCTTTGCTATGTAACTGTGATCGCGTTTAACGATCATGGATCTGTATAATTATATTTATACTTGTTGCTTTATCGTGATTGCGAATCGATAAACGTAATCGCACACGGACGATCGGCATATCGTTCTTCTCACGTTCGCGGAGGTTATTCGCTCACTTTGGACACAAGAACACTCGTGTAATATAGATCGATAATAGATCGTAGCTGACGATGCAAAAAATCTCACACGGCCTGGCTCGTGTCGCCGGCGATTGAGAAATCCACGTCGAACATAAACTGAGCGAGTGCACAATATCGCCTTTCTAACCGATACGTGGCCGGAGACTGCAGTTGCCAGCTGCAGCCAGTCTCTGCAGGTCGCGAGAACAGTCAAGACGAAAGCGGTAAAAGTAAAATTTACACGTCTGGAATAGCGTAACGTATAGCGAAGATGTATGGAATAGCGTATATCTTGTATTGCAAACATGAATCTCCGTGTCTATTATGACAAATCAATCGTAAACTTTTTTTGTACTGTACACACAGAAAAATACATATTCCATTCAATATTATTTGTTTCAAGTATTTCTTAAGTTTACACGGAGAGAATTTTTTTAGTAAAAATTATACAACTTTGCAACCGTGGATTGACATTCTATCGTAATTTATTTCCCTTTTATTCCATTTGCTACTCATATTTTAGGAACTAAAATGTACTATTAAAAAATTTGCGCTACTCATATTTTAGGAACTAAAATGTACTATTAAAAAATTTGCTATATTCCTAACGAAATTTACTATGTTCCTTAGCAAGATGGACTTTATTGACAAACTATCCTCTGATAACTAAAAATATAATAAAATTGAAAATTTATATAAAACAAACTTTTTGCGTGATTAAAGATATTCTCTACGTGGGTAAATTCTCAAATATCTTCAAAGTTTATCATAAGTATCAAATTTGTTCAAAATGTATTCTAAATCCTAGTAAGTTTAGCATTTCAATCAAAAATTAATTGAATTAAAACAAAAATTCAGTTTGTTTACCGTATAGAGTCAGATTAACATTTTCTTCGCGACAAAGATTTGTAATATTCTTGTAAAGAAGATAAATTCTTCTTTCGAGTATATGACAACGAGCTTCTCTCAAATTTGTAATAAATATATTTGAAGACTATTATCACAAAAATATCCTTTTTTGAAAATAACTATTATATGTAAAGAAAGGAATGGAAAATCTAAGTAATTTTCTTAGTAGTAAAACATTGTTCTATATATATATATATATATTTGATTTCAATATAGTTTGAACACCTTCTTCTTGATGCAGTTTGGAACGATGTCTCAATGAGATGTAACTTGTTTTTAATTAACTAATTCCTAGAAGTTAAATTGTGTCTGCTGTGTTCCGAACTGTATCTAACAAAAAAAAAAAAAAAAAAAAACAGCGCAAAAGCCGTTTGGAAACCGAGTATACTTTTCTGCACGCGATACGCGTGGGAATTTGAATATGGAAAAATGTGAACCGGAAACCTCGCGAGGTGCACTTCCCGAGGAGATGTGGGTGATACGATGGCCCGCGGCCGAGGCGGAAGTCTGCGCGCAACTCTCTAGACTGCGCTAGAACGGAAAGTGAAAATTGCTAGTGGCGATACGCTATAGTATGTTGGTTTAACGCCGCGTAATGTGCCAGTTCGGCACATGCGCCACACAGCCAGGATCCTTTTACAAACTTTGCGCGTTTATGCACTCTTGCTTATTGCTTAGTACGAAAATATCGCGCGGCCTTGAGAAATCTCGATCTCGATCTCGATTAGATCGCACGGGAGAGATTATTCGAGAGTGAAAGGTCGATGGCGTGGTTTCGCATTGTCCCGATTGCACCACTAATTTTACCTCTAATCCGATACTGCAGGACGGATTCGAGCTAATGCCGACGTGATTTTGAAAGACCTCCCGTTCGCTCGCCCGCAGTGCGATCTGGAACTTTTGTTTCGAGGTGATTACAAGGTATCAGTAGCTAAGACCTTTAAAAACGAATCAGCAAATTTGATTATTCGCTCATGTTTGAACTTAGTTCACAATCATCAATTTCTAAAGCGTTGTACTCTTCTCACGCACGAGGGCGGTGAGAAAATTAGGTATTCCGTGAGTATTCCGACGTTGCGCGAATATGTTTGAGATATCTCAGAGGAAGATAATTAATATCTCCGTGCGTAAGTTTATTAGTTGGAATACAGTGCAATTTATTAATTGGCAAACATTTTTCTCCGCCGACGATTGACGGTTGTACACATTAATCTTGCCGTAGTATCACACTCTCTAAAGCACAAGCAGTGCATTCTTTATTGAAATGTTATACTTGTAATTGATGTAATTGGTTGTAAGTGTAGTGTTGTAATTAGTAAAATTTCACTAGGAAAGGATTAGTTAATAGTAATGACTATTCTCATTATTTTGATGCATTTTGCAAACATAGACAGTGTTGTTATTTGCAAAGTGCATGGAGGCTGTTAATTACGTCGTCACAAACGCAGAAAGTTGAATTTGGTATAATTTATAACAAATTTGCATATTATAGATTTTGCAGTGAAATCTTATTTCCAATGGTAAAAATCACAGTAAGAAATAAAAAAACAGAGTAGTATAGTGAAAGTTGATTTTCACTGAAAATCAACGAATATTTATTGATTATCAGTGAAATATCTCCCTTGATTTAATCAGAAACATTTTTACTGATTCACTTTAAGAGAGTAATGTTTCCATCCTCGATTCGGGCAATATCCGATGCACGATATGTATATATATATATATATATATATACAACCACCTTAACTCGTAACTTTGTTTTAAATTTTAAACATAAATTAATAATTAATTAATTATCAAATTAATTATTAAATAATATTGCAACAATAATTTACATTTTTGCAGTGTATAGCGCAGGCGCGAACTTCGTCAAGCATAAATTAGGTAATAAGATTTGTTAATCGCACAAGCAAGCGCGCGCTCACGTGGAATAGTGAGGATGTTACTTAACCATGCCTTCTATCTAAGGACGCGCACGTAGCGTTACTCAACGCGGGAAAAATTACTCACATCCGCGGAATCTCATGGATTAACAAAGGAAAGAAAGTTGACCGTGCGGGCTGGCTGTGCGCTTTCCTCTGTCTGTCTCTCTCTCTCTCTCTCTCTCTCTCTCTCTCTCTCTCTCTCTC
>NW_022639543.1:1410198-1410708 GCF_010583005.1 Odontomachus brunneus
TCTCTCTCTCTCTCTCTCTCTCTCTCTCTCTCTCTCTCTCTCTCTCTCTCTCTCTCTCTCTCTCTCTCAAGTCGTTTGAAAAGGACTTGCACGATCGCGCTCGAACACAGAAACGAGAAAGAAAATAACGAGAAAATTCGCTTCAATATTCGTCTCTCTTTGACAGCGTGCTTTAAAATTTTGAGTGATAGATTCTCAGACTCAGTGGAGTAATCTCTAATATACTTGGCACCGGAGTAAGTTGCCGAAGAGGAAACTACTAATAAATGTTTTGCAAGCGTTTATTATGTCTCGCTTACGTGGTACAGGGAAAAAAAGTAAAAGAGAAACTTCCTCAATCTCACTTTCAGGATCACCTAAAAGTGATAGTCAAGAGCAAGAATAATTTTACGCCATTATTCACGTCCGTTTACTTTCTTACGCATTTGTATACAGATATTCTTTGCATATATGAGTTCACTAAATATATATATATATATATATATATATTTTTTTTTTTTTTTTTTTTTT
>NW_022639543.1:1410911-1412614 GCF_010583005.1 Odontomachus brunneus
TATATTTTTTTTTTTTTTTTTTTTTTTCAGCTGCAACCCATTAGTAGGAACACTACTCTTTATCGCCCGCGCTCAAGAGAGAATTATACTTAAAAATCGATAAATGGGTTATTTGTCGCCAGAAAATATTCTCTGCAGTTACGAGTTTACGAATATGTATATTTTGATTTATTAAAAAATCAAAATATATATATTTTGTGAGCTTATAAATGCAGAGAATGTTTTCTGGAGAGAAGTAATCTATTTTTTGGTTTTTTTGAGTATAACTCTCTCTTGGACTCGGACTGTGAAGGGCGGTTTTCCTGCCAAGAGGTTAAAAAATCATAGATTCAATATTCAAGAATCATAGATTCATGTTCAAGAATCATAGATTATATATTTTGTGAGCATATTAATCCGGTAATAATATTAATGAAAGAAGTAATGAAAGAAGTAATGAGTTTTTTTTATAAGTTATCTTTTGAGCGTAAACTGTTTAAAGGTTGTTTCGAGGGTAAGGAATGGAGCTCAAAAATCAAAACTATGCTAGTTTTGTAACTACAAAAGCTAGTTTTATAACTAGTTTGAGAGCTCTCAATTAGCTTCTAATTCTGCTCTTATCCCGATTCCATTCATGCAATTTTAAGAGTTAAGGGGAGGGCTGAGTGAACGTTTACTCAGTCCCCCCCATCTACAAAAAAAAATTTGTTTTCAGGGAAACGAGCTCAAAATTTTTGATTAACGGGGAATAAAAGTTCATAGATAGCTTCTAATTTTGAGGTATTTATATTTTATTTTTCACGTGGTCAGCTGGTGGCAGAGGAAGAGGGCAGCTGAATGGAGGTTGACAATTCAAAAGTTGAGATGTATGAAACTGAAGTTGCGACTTTTTATGCGTATATAACCTTCCATAAGATTGGCGTGCTATATATTTCTAATTTCTACTTTTAATTTCTTGTAAACTAAAGTTAGCATTTTAATGAACAACTACTATAATATTCAAAATTAATATATCAAAATCAATAAACAGACATTTAAGAATTGTTGACTGTTACCAAGATACATGTACACATATATAAACACTTGTGTAACTGTTTCTATTATCTGTGTGTTCTATTTTATTAACTGCTGCACAAATGAAGCATTAATATAAAAAATTATATTTTTGTATCTGTAACATTGAGTGTATATATATACAGAGTGTATAGAGAGAACTTTCGAAGCTGTCGCGGAGGCATAATGCGGATTGAGATGAACATAAATCTTATACCGTTTTGTAATATTTGCAATAGTTATCGAGATATTAATTAAAGAAGATTGATGAATCGTCGCTCACAATAATATATTAGTCATCTAATTAATAACTAAAAGTAATAACTAAAAATCTATGAAGTTACAAGGAAAAAGATAGAGGATTTTTTTGTTCAGTTTGACCCAATGTACAAGCACACGACGGCAGATGTCGCCACTGCAACTCATTTAGTATATCTCGCGTGACTATTTACAAGTCTTCTTTAACTAATATCTCGATAATTATTGCGCATATCACAGAATGGTATATATACTTTTATGTTCATCTTAATCTATACTATGCCTCCTTGAGAATTTTGAAGATTTCTTGGGACATATATATATATATATATATATATATATATATCTTGTGTATATATATATAATACATATATATATATATATATATATATATATATATATATATATATATA
>NW_022639543.1:1412725-1431391 GCF_010583005.1 Odontomachus brunneus
TATATATATATATATATATATATATATATAGCCTTGTTTTAAATTAACATTTATTACTTAGAAATAAATGTATAGAAATATATATAATTTTACATCTATAAATATCAAGTTTATAATTGATCCCCTTGATGTGTCATATTGAAAATACGACACACAGCGTTACTACCTTCTTAATTCGATCGATGTACATTAATATACGATATTAATTAACAATACATGCTCGAGATTGGATTCTGCCGACACGTGATTTTTTCTTCCCGATGTTCTATCATTAAATAGATTTAACCATTGTATTCTCTATCTGTACTGAACTATATATATCACTCTCCTAGATTCGTTGGTAATCTGTCGAAATGCTCAGCACGTCGATTTTCGTCCTTTTCCGTCGGTGAACGTCTGAAAACGTTGAAAGTAAAATCCGTGGGAAGAGTTTCTCGAGCGCACGTCGCTTGTAACTTTCTCTGCGTTACTTTCCCAGCTCCGCGCGCGTTGGGCGCTCGCAGTCAAGCAGAACGATATAAAAGTCACCTCTGCGTTCGATTATTCGACCAGCAAACACCGCGATAGCGCTCGCATAGAATTTTTGACGTCTTACGCAACGAAGGGCATATACGAAAAGTTTTCAAACAAACGCACTTTGTTATGCAAACCAAATATTCTACGTTAATGTATTTGCGCTAATGTATTTGCCCGTAAATCATTTAATCGATTGAATCCGAATCTCTCTCACGATTAATATATCTTGAAATGAAAGCAATCCTTTATAAAGTCAGGGTCATATATGCTTCCTTAGATCGCGAGATAGGGAAGAGTTGTCGAAATCATACCAGTTTTATGAATTTCATTAATGTCTCAATTATTATTGAGTATATGAATGACATCTAATGGTAAAAAATAAAAAATAAATTAACAATAAGAAATTAAACATTTTAGTTTGTGTCTTATTTTGTACGTGCTAAAAATATTTAAGAAGATCAGATTCGATTGTTGGGATATGATTTAGGAGATCGGTTCGTACAGTTTCGGCGACTCTCCCTTATACGATTTCCAGCCTTACGTACACATGCGTTAGGTGAAAAATCGTGTAAGTAATTCTAGTTACAATGGCGTCATACATGACGCGCAATGTGTATGTGAAGTAGAATAAACAAAGAATTTAAAAAAACCAACAGGTTTTTTGGCAGTCTCCGCTGGAGAGGAGACCGTTGCCAGCGTCGTGAAGAAGACGGAATCGTCCTCGGCCAACGCCGATGACATCGTTATGCTGGAGATCGATGTCAAAGATCCTGTCAAGAGGTCACCAGTCTCAACCAGTGCCGTTTATGGAGCTTCACCCAGCCAATTCGTCGTTCGGCACGGTGATGACGGTCGAGAGGTACGTCGTGTTAAATCATCTTGGCGAGATTAACCGCATCATTGGAGGAACGTCCGGGATTGAGCGTGTTTTATCGAGCGTTTAGCGTCATAGTCGGCGGTCAACCGTAACTATTGACCGCCTATCACCCACTAAGTCGCTGACTAACTAGCCATGAACAACAGCTTTTTTTTGTTCCACTGTGCTTGAAACGAGCGCGACAGCGCACAGAGAAAGACACCTTTAACATCTAGGCGTTCTGTCGCAACGTGCGAGTAAGACTCGTGGCTCGACTCAATTACTTTCATTACTTGTACGAGGATTTCCATTTCACCGGTGCACTTTGAGGATAACGAGAGATTGTACATTCCATCCTGCGAGAGCCGCGAAATGTCGGACGCTTCTCTCCTCCGGTCCTTTGATCTCTTCTTAGAACAAGTTGACTCTGTTCGAGCTTGAAATATTGCAACAATAATCATTATCGACACTTTTGCGAGAGTTTCTCCTCTCCACGAATTTCGAATGTATCAATTAAAATTTCGTCGCGCTGAGGATAGCTCGCATTATTTGTCGCTTTAGTTGGATTCATGAACAATGTTACGTAGAAATTAACGCATTCGCGAATTTCTCAGAAAATTAGGGACTCTGTTGCGCTACAATTTAAGATATATCTCTTCGAATGCCACCTACGCGCTCGCTCGTGATCGCTCGGTAGTATCATGTGCTCGAATGCGCTCGCTCGCTTGCATAACTCGCTGACTTTTGCACGCCTTCTAATCGCCCCGACCTAATAGAACCGGTACAACCACACCCACTTCGACGAGCGCGAGTAAGTATCCAGCTGTATAAAATCTCGTACGTGCGATTATTTCTACCCCGCGGCCTTGCCGCCGGTACCGTTACGGCGGGAGTAGGATGAATCATTATTGTCGCGGGCGTTAGAAAACGACCGTCGCTCCTTTATCGGTCACTAGCCCATCCGCTGTGCAATGCCGTCGCAAATATTCATAGGGCAATAACCTTCGACGTCTGCTTGTAAGATCAAGTTCAACACGAAGATCTGGCGAAACGAGAAAGAGAAAGATGCCATCTTCAATGGCCACTTTTTGTCGTGACACCTGCGATCAAACTTGTAACCAGTATTGCGAAAGTCAATATCGAAGAAAGTCTTTTCCTAGATCGAGGGGGAAAAGTGGTGAAAGAGGGGAGGATGGAGGAGATCCAAACGAATATCATCTTATCAAAATTCTTTTTATAAAGAATCGCAATTGTAAATGATGACATGTGAATATCGATGATATTGGAGTAAACCCGAATACTAGCATCGTCCTTAGTCGATGACATTCAAGAGAAATCTGGTTTTTTCGTGCGAGTAGCGGCACGTGTTTACAGTTTTTGTTGTGAAAATCTATTTTGAGATCATAAGATATAAACAAAAGTAGTTTAATTGTAATGTTGGAATGCAAGAAAAACCAGATTTTTTCAAAGTGTCAATAACTAACGGAGATGCCAATATAACTGGATGTTTCACTTTAAACCCAAAACTCAGGTTTCGTAAACATACATCATACGTTTCGACCTATTTTACATGGCAAGATTTTAATCTTCGACGAGACATAGTCAGTCTCAATTAATAGGTTATTTGCTTTCAACCGCTAACTAGAATCGTCTCGTGCGAATCGACCTTCATTCGATTGATACGGCAAATGTGCAAATTTCAGTTGTCACCCGAGTACTTGGCCATCTTGCAGCAATTCACTGGAACCGAGCCGCATGCGTATACAAATGCGAATAATGCGCCACAGCGCAGGCCGTTGCCAGCTTATGCAAAACAGCAACAGGCACTGCAGCAGGCGTATTACAATTACCGCAAACCCGCCGTAGTTCCTCCACGACCAAGACCTCAACTGCACTCTCAGGCATTGTCTCATGCCGAAGCCACGGCACAAGCTCAGGCGCATGTCGACGCACAGAATCATGCCGCAGCATTGCAATCAGCCCGTGGACTGTCCGGCGCGTCTACTTACCAACTGGAGTCTTACTCTCAACCAAAATTGGGCACTTTCGAGCAGGAACTACTGCAGCTGGTGTCCGCCAATCAGGCGCAGGAATTCAATCTGATCCCGACGCAAGCGAAGAACGATTACTCGCAGCCGCAATACGTGAAACCAACGGCGGCACCAGCGCCAGCATCCCACTTACCTGAGCAGTATCACATCGAGACTAGCCCACCTCCTCGTTATCAACCGCAGCAACGAGTGGCAGCAACATACCAGGCCATCGAGCAGCCGGTCCAACTTCAATATCAAGCAGTGCACCAGACGCCGGATTACTCGACGAAGGGCATCCGACCTTTTAGACCGTCTCCGCAGTACGACTACGTGGACGATGGAGCTCAACTAAAAGCCCAAGCTGAAGCCGAGGCGAACGCTAGAGCTCAAGCCCACGCTGAGGCGCAGGCCTTAGCCTTCCAAAAGATCGCCCAGGACTCTTATCAGAAGCATCGCGAAGCTGCTTTAGAGCAGATCAGGATCGATCACGAGAGGTACAGGCAGCAAAGTGCCTTGGAGCAGATTCAGCAAGGAACTCAAGTGAGCGATGCTGGACGAGCACACATCGATGGCCAACTGGAACCGAAAGACCCAGAGGCCGCTTACAGGGCCAAGCTGAAGGCTCAAGCTGCCGCCGAAACCGCTGAAGCCAGAAGGCTGCAAACAGCCGCTGAATACAAGGCGCATCAAGACGCCATTCGTCATGTCGAAGCTCAGCAGGATGCTACTGTGAAAGCTCAAGAGAAAGCCCATAACGATGCTTTGAACTTTGAAAGAAATCAATTGCGCGCACAAGCTCAGGCGCAGGCTTTGGCACAGGCCCAAGCTGAGGCTCTGTATAAGGTCTATCAGCAATCGCGCGCCAAGGCCAACAACGAGATCTTGGCGGCCGCGAGAGCTCAGGCTGTATCTAAGAAAGTCGATCCCGATGGCACACCGGTTATTCAATACCTCCTGCCTAATACTCCCAAGCTCCCGCCGCCTAATAGTTACTTCACCAACGACGACAACAAGTATCAGACTTCCGGCTCCACTTACGTTTCTAGGTCGGTACCGAAGCCAGAGTCCGGTGAGTCCCGAGACCAAGTGGACGTTCAGTCAAGCCCCGTTATCAATCAGCCCCGTCAGCTGCACAAACTGAAGGTCCCGCCAACTCAGTCTTCCGTTTATATCTCCCAGTCGGGTCTCCTGAAGAAGTCGCCCGTCAAGTCTTTCACCGTCGAGGAGATTATCGACCAAGATTCGCTCAACGGACCTCAAGTCGTACGTATTCCCTCGCCCAAGGATCAACAACCTCTGACCCAAGAGGAGCTGTCTGCTCTGATCAACGCTGGTTACAGCGTTACCCCGATACCTCAGACGGTGAAACCTACTCAGCGCAGCTACGTGCCGGAGAGCACCTCCGCCGCTTATTACTTGAAGAAGCAGCGGCCAGTCGTCAGGCCCGAGTACGTCGCTTATGAGGAGGTTGTACAGCATTCGCAAAGACCCACCAGAAAGAATACGTCCGTTCTCAAGCAGGGTGATACCGGCGCTAGCGAGAAGGTCACCTACTTGATACCCTTGGAGTCTAGCTTTGGCACTAGACAACCGCCATTCAGGCAGAACGAGTAGTTTTCGCCGTGTAGTCTTTGTCGTTGTCAGCAGGTGATGGCAAAGTAGGAAACTCGAACCGAGTCGATCTTTTTTTAAATTTCTCTTTTGTTTATTTTTTTCTTTTTTTTTTTTTTTTTCTTATGAATGTGGCTATCTTCCTTCTTTTTTTGAGTTTTAATTTTCCGTGCGGAAATATTGAATCTGATCGACTGCTATTGCTGCTTGATATTTCATCGTTATTTTATATTTGATACATTTTTTCAAGTTGGTCCTTCGATAAGAATATGTCAATTTGATAAAAAAGAAGAAACGTTCGAGTTATTTTTTATGCAATTTCAACCTTGCCCATTGCTAGATGATCAGACGATATTACGTAGTTTTTCTAGAGTGTCGTATCAAAATTTACGACTTATGTTAAATTATGTACAATTCGTATCACGAGTTAATAAGTCGGGACGGAAGATTGTTGCGTTAATTTGATCAAAGTGAACCTAATTTTTTTGTAACGTAAAGCTGACGCACAACGATGCACGGCCTTACGCGCTATTATCTGTAGATGGTAAGTGCGACGGTGCTGAGTCGAACGATTATTAATTTATATTTCTTTGTAAATATTAGAATTTAACTAATAAACATGTTTAAAAATTTTACTTTGTGATGTGTATAATCTACTCGCTTCCTCTTACTTGTTTTTGCACATCTCTTTAAACTTTGTTATTTTGCAATGTGAAAGAAAATGAATTGGTCACGTGTTATAGAAAGTAACGCTCTTCATCTTACTACGTATGATAATTATGATACATGTGATAACTATGATTGCGATACAATAAACGTTCCGTAAACAGAGACAGTCGATTACATGATTGTGGAGTACGAAACGTGTTTTTCAATAAACGCTCATTTTGTTTTCAAACGTTGCGCTACAGTATCATTAAGACTCCGAGACATGCGTTTCTCCAAGTAATTGAAGGATCACTTTTCATCGGATGACCTTCAGGTTTTCTTAATTTGCAAAAAGTCTTTCCTTTAAAAGAATGCTTTACTTGAAAATTTTACTCGACAACATACTACTATTCATTTTGCAAAATTTACGTTGATTAATAGTACAGAATTATAAATGTTCTTAAAAAATGAAAGTATGTACGCGCGCGCACGAGAAGATGAATTCGAGCATTACTCAATACGTGACGAAAACGATAAAAAGTTTCAAAATTGACATCTCGAGTTGTCAGTTTGCGTAAATATATTTCACTAATACAAAAGTTTTATATTTGACTAATACAATTCTGCAGTTTATACGCACCAAACTTGTGTTTGATACGCTCAGGAAAGCTTTAAAGAACACTTTTGTACCTTTACAGTAAAATTTAGAAGCTTAAAAATAGAATACAAAAAGGTCGCAGAAATATTTTTTTACATACGTTAATTAATATGTTCCGCTAAATGTGACAAAACAAAACAGCACATTTATTTATATAAGATCTGTATGCACAAGAAAGTTACAGAAAGAGTAGTGTGATCGTGTAGATATTTCTCTGAAACGATGTTATGAAGATCGTCTCAATGTTATCGACATTTGTCATTTACATTGGTATCTTCATAAAGTGCAAGAAAATGCGAAAATGATATTCCTCGTAATATTATTGCAAAAAATATTTTTGCTTAATTTGCGTAGTTTATATTTGTCGAGAAATTTATTTTTAAAACTACAGCATGTGAATGAAATATTTTGCATACGTATCTAACATACGGATGTATCGAAGTAAAAAAAGTAGCATACGAAGTGAGCGATTCTTCTCCTTGAATCGGTGCAATTGGTTTCGTACGCAAAAGTTTATATGATATATGAGGTTAAAGCAATAAGTGCGTACACTTTAAACATCGACAATTACATTACGAAGGACGACAGGTTCTTGGGCACTGCGATATTCAAGAACATTCAAAGAATGCCCTATTTTTGCTGATCTGCTGATAAAATCCAAGGAAATGTAAAACTAAGTTATGTAAACCAAAGAAAATAATGAAGCAATAATAATTATTTGACTCACAGTCCATAAATTATTGTGCGATTGTTATTACATTTTCTTTAATACATTTTTAATCTTATTCTGAGTCAAATTCTATCGTGTTTTTTGTTGTATCGTAAATGTTACACAAATCGATCGCCACCCTGTCTAATTTAACACAATCCCACGTATGGATTGTTGATTACAAAGATGCACCATTCTCTCTACTTAAAATTAGGTGACTTTATCGTGGCTGCCTCTTTATTATGTTCGCAGTGTGTATATACACTGTCCACCGATCCACTTTCACCGATCGAAAAAGGCGGAGATTGTATCATTCTTTATATTAATCGAACCATCACATATGGAAGGTCAAGGACATGGTGATGTTTGTCAAATGTAAATCGATCATGTTTGCCAACAGATTACATTTTTTTTATTTTATCGATCGATATTTCAATGTTTTCACGATACTCGTCGAACCGGTTTTTTTACTAAAACTACTACACTTGCTTTCGTAACTCGAAAGAAGAATAAGAAAGTAAAAATGAATTGGTAAAAATATGATGCGATAATAAAAAACCTAGGATGTTGCTTCAGAGAATGTAAGGCATATTTCCGAATGCGAATTTGCATTTACCACCGATATTGGAAGCGTTGAATTTCAAGTAAACTCAGGTACGTGATACGAATAGCAATTCGACTATACAATCGAGTCAGTCGAGAAATTATCGACCGAAATAAATTTTTCACTTTCGAATTTACAGCTGCAATCCACACAATCACATCGTCTTTGTCGATCGTAAGACCAATTTTCTCTCAGCTATCACTTTTACTCTTTTATTCTCCTATCGTTATAATTAATCAATATTAGCCAATCCAACGAGTAATTAAATGAATTATTACGCTCCTTACGACTAAACTAAAGATTCTCACACGTGTGCGAGGTTCTACATCAACTTATTGAATTTATTAAATTTAAAGTATCCAATATTAGTTTGATCAACATCAATGCTCGAATTCGCGAGCACCATTTCACGCACAGAGGCAGACCGACCCAATTTTGACCGGACCTGACAGGCCAGACCCTTGTTTCATTGGAAGGGGCACCGACGTGATTATCTTTGTTGGAAGGGGCGGTTGTATTGCCCCTCATGTGTCCATATAAGTAAGTCGGAGTGCCACGGCTAAGACACAGTCTCATAACCCTTCGTTGCATCGCGTACTATTCACTTCGTTGGCTGCAAGGTGATAATTTCTATAGAAATTATTTTCTTCTTAAAAAAACAGATAGTCATTAATGGACAAAGTCTCCGTGTGGTTTTATAAATGAGAACGGTTGGTAGGCATATCAACGTTGACGTTCGTTTATTTTTAGATGCATGGAGAAGAAGAAATATATTAATATGAAATTTGGTTGTAATAAACAAACCAACGCGTATTGATTGAAGAAAACGGAACTTTTGGTACTTGGAATCAAATTTGAGTCATAAGAATCAGAATTTCTGCATTTTTCAACCAAAACACGTTGATTCGTTTTATTAAAACTATACTTTAATACAATCAATTCTTTTCTCCGGGTGGATTACCTAAGAATATTATTACGAGTTATTGTAATAAAAAAGAAAAGCTATTAAACTCTATGTTTCAATGACAGATGTTTGTACCACATTAATTGTAAATAAATAGATTTTTCTTTTGTATTCGTTGAACCGAATGTCAGACTTTCTCCGAGATTGCAGCACTCGCTTAGTTACGTTTAACATTAAAAGACTAAAAAAATAATCGTGCCCATGTCGATCAGAACGATTTTATTCACAGGATGCGACTGTTCGCAATAATAGCGGCGCTGCTTCAAATCGGTTTTTGCGGTCATGTAACTATTAGGATGCCGTACTTGAACCCGGCGGGTGTAACATATGTGGACAGTCTTCAAACGCAGGATGAGGCGTTCGAGCACGTCTCCGATACTTCATTGCACAATGTCGAGACGTCTCTTCAGTACGTAGCCCCAGTGATTCCCGGCAAGATCGAGACGCACCACGTCGGATATGCGAACGCTCAGGTACCCGCGGTAGCCGCTGTACCTTTCATCAAGCACGTACCGACGGTATCTCATGTACCGGTCACTACGATAGAAGCTCAACCTGGTTTGGTGGAGAAACAACTCGATGTGGTGAAGCCTGCGGTCACGAGCCGTAAGATTGAGGTGAGTATGTTTCGAAAATGGGGTATGCTTAAAAAGAGTCGCATCGCGTGCTGGAACACGCCAATGCCACGGTAATCGGTTACAGATTGTTATTATTACGCTTCATTATGCACAACGCACGCGTGCTAACTTATTTTAAACCAATTTTAAAGTAAACGGCATATATATACAGAGAGTGCCATTTTATGTGTTAAATGATAGTTGTTATGATTTGAAAAAGAGAAGATGATGATATATTGGAAAGACTTTGAAGACTTGTCAAGATCAACTTTAATATTTTAAGTGGTATCACATAATTTTCCTAATACTAGTCAGTTCTTGTGGTCATCCTGTTCAGTACAAAAATACTGAGATAAATTTATCGGAAAATGAATATTCTCCGAGATATTTTACATTGTTTGCAGATACTTTTCAATACAAAATATGAAATATCTCATAAACTATTCACTTTTCGACAATGTTTTCTCGAAATTCGAATAGATCTATATTATGCTATTAGGTGCGTCGTCCAGCGATTCAGAAACAATTTTACGACATCGAAGAGCGGGTAATTATCCGTCCAGCTGGGTCAGCTGTAGTTGAGCTGGACGAACCGACATCGAAGCTGCAAAAAGGACCAGTCGTCACTCAAACTTTGGAATATCCTCATGCTCATGGCATTTACGCTCACGCCGACGTGATCCCTGATAACGTACCAGTCGCACCTACGGCCATCCCTGTAGTCGCATCTGTTCATCTTCCGATCGCTCCTGTCATCTCTCACACGACATCGTCGCCTTTGTCGTTTCCCTCCTCAACGTCAGCACCGAATAACCCCAGTATCAATAACGTGGAAAGCGAGTCCGTCGTGATTGAGAATCCTGATTTTCGTAATGCCATTAATCGAGCGCGCCTTCCTCAGGTATATGATTGTATCTCTTGGTATGATAACATATGTCATTTTATCGAGAATCAGGAAGAAAGTAAAATCTTTTTTTGTCTCCATTTAATATCAAAATCAATTTATTCGCGATAATTGAACATTTTTTTCCAGAAAAGTGTATAAGATACTGTATTGAAATTCGATATGGCGAAAGCAATATTGGATACAAGTAAAAAGAATTTACAGTAGGTTTCGAGCGAATAAAGTTTCGTCATATATTTTGTAGGTTCGAAAATTTGAGCCTCGTGTAGTCGCCGAATCGAGTGGTACGCCCTTGGACACGTCTGTTACACGGTTTATCGCTCATGATCCTTCTCCAACTGTGATACCCAGTCGAAGAATCAGTGCCGAGGATAGTAAAATTAATCAAAACAGACTCATCGATCTCTTAACTGCTCGTAGCGGTGTTACAGAGGTATTGTGAAAAGAATCACTGTTCTACACACAAAGAGTCGGTATCAAACAATCTTACGGCTAGCAAAATCAATACTCTGTTTAAAAAATATTTCAAAAGGAGAGAATATTATAGTTTCTTTTTCTATACTTTTTTCTTTTCAGTTTCACTATGTTTCTAAGCTGTCAGTAAAATCTATCTTGTCGAACAACATGATGAATTTTGCTAGAAACAATAGCAAATTCTTTAATAGTACATTTCAATATCTAAAATGTAAATAGCACGTATCAAATAGAAGGTTGATAAATTACTATAGAATTTCGATCTGTTTTTTTGTTACAAAACTCTATAACAATTCTTTTATAAAATTCTCTCCGCACATGGTAATTTCTTAATAGACAATAAATGTGTTTCCCACTTTTGTTGCATTAATATGCGATTGTGAGTATATTTATAAAGATATCAAGTATAAATGTGCATTTGTAACTCCATACATGTGTAAGTGATTATTTATATATATATATATATATATATATATATATATATATATATATATATATATATATATATATATATGTTATGGTTACTTTATAGTAGACTCAATGTGGCTTTTTTTAACTTTAATTTTACTCCATTAAGTTTACTCATTTTATTTGTTAGTTACGGAAACATTATATTCAGGTGGGTTTTGGTCGCGGTGGAGCAATTGGGACGCCAATCGGTGATGCTGGATACGTACGAGCGCGCATTTTATCCGTGACATCAAGTCCGGAGTACGCTGAACCAACCGGAGAACGCGTATCCACTCGTCGCGTTGTTATCAGCAGACCGATCGAGACTTTTCAAGAATATGATATCGTAGAGCCTGCAACCAAAATTGAAAGAGTTGCTGTGCAGCAACCTACATTGATCAAAACGGCTCGCGTAGATCACGTGCAACTACATGGATCCGTACCGGTAGTTGGCAAAGCTCTCGCACCTGCGGTAGCACACACCGCAGTTCCAGTTTATCAAAGAACAATCTCTCCGGCGTACTAGTACTATCAATTAAGAATATTAGCTGACTTTCTCTTTTAAAATATGATTTTTGTGATAAATATTTTCAGAGAGCGATAAATTGTAAAAAATATTCGAGATATCGATTTTTCTAAAAACATTTTTCTAAAAACAAAAAATACGTTTGAGATATTATAAGATTCCAAAGTGTTTTCTTACTCTCGTATAAATGTTTTTCTAGTATAAACTGGAGATGAATTAAAACTAAATAGTAGCTAATAAATAGGTTAGGTGAATATTGTGATTATTACAAATAATAATAACAGTATAATGTAAACAACATGCGATTAAGCAAAATATATATATATATATATATATACATATTATCGCGGAACTATTGCGCTGCTTGATATAGATATTTTTTTTCATTATAAGCAAAATATTACATATATAAGATATGATAATAACATGTGTGAGTTTTTTTAACAGTTAAACATTTTCCAATGAACGATAAAAGTTTTGTTTGAAAAACAATAAAAGTTTTTTTGAATGTAAACGTCACTATTTATTCCACTATTAGTACCCACATATATGAAAATTTATATTTTATTTATCTGGTCGCAACTTAACGTTTAGAGACTTTAATGAAGTCTTTAATGAAGTAAACGTGTAGAATTTTACACAATTTATTCTCCTATAAATTTCTCCAAAATATTTCCGTACTACTAAATAATCGCTGCTTTTACGCCTAATTCCACGTTGCCAATATCGATAATATTGATGAAATATGCACTTTGAGCAATCATACAAGAAATGAATGTAAAATAACGATCTATCGCGTTTCAGGTATGTATGTATATATATATGTATGTGTGTGTGTACAAAGTATCTTAAATTGAACAAAAGAGCTCTTTATCAATTTGCAAATAACTACGTAGATTTTAGATATTAATGAAAGAAAATTGTTACATGATTCTGCGCGATAATGCACAAAAATCGTGTTTAATTAATACTTAAAAACCTATGTAGTCATTTGCAAAATGATAGAGGACTTTCTTGTTCAGTTTGACCTAATGTATAAGTATACAACGGCATATCACTGCAGAACATCTACCACATCTATTGCACGTGATAATTTATTAGATTTTTTTAATTAATATCTTTAGAGATTTTTTGCAAATATCGCAAAAAACGGTATGAGATTTTTTACATCAATCCGTTCTACACTTCTACAAAAATTGCGGAAGAGAGACTAGAACACACACCCTACACACACACACACACAATATACATTTTAAAGTCTATCTGTTTGTATATATATATATATATATATATATATATATATATATATATATATATATATATATAGTTAAGTTTAAAAATACTTTATTAAAAAGATTAAGAATATATACGAGTACAACTTTAATGTGCGATAATACGATGTTTTTATTTTTAATTAACATTAAATTTTATATGCCGTTGTTTAATAACGCATACCATTATTGAAAAATTTCTCCTCAGTTAAACGAATTAAACCTTTTGTATCTATGTCCGCTTAACGAGTAAGAGAATGGAACCATTTGCATTATTTGGGTCAATGTTATAACCTTTTAAGAAATAAGCAGCTGAGCGGTTGCCCTTGTCAGCTTCAGCGTAGAAAGGTTTCAGGAAGTTGTTAATGCTCACAGTATACGAAGCTATAATTAGAAACTATAGAGTTTGATAAAACTTTTAATATATATATATATATATATATATATATATATATATATATATATAATATTCTATATATGTATTCTGTGTGTTACCTCTCTCTTTCTTAGATTTATTTTATTAAAATTACTTTATTTAGAAACCAGTTAATCGTATACATATTACAGAAAATGTTTATATATTAGATTTTATTCGATTTCGTTTTCTTCGTCATTTTCACATTTTCTTTATAAAATCGATTTGTACACTAGTTCTAACAACAGTATAATAATAATTGAGTCTAAGGCGATATAATGCTAAAAATTGTTGCTTGGTCACACATAAAACAAATCCGGTTCTGACTGCATTACGTCGAAACGCCATATGCATAATGCAAACCGGAAAGTAGTATGTGCGCTGAAAGTACTATTTGCGTAAGTAGTTGAACTCAGAGTTTACAGGATGAAAAGAAATATATTGGTCGATCTGATTCGATTCTGATCACAAGTTCAGAGTAACACTCTCTCCCGATTACGTATAGCAGATATTGGATATTCACACTGTGTACCATTACGTGCTTTCGTTGGACGCTTTCAACGTTTACGACGTAATGCTAATGTTTATGACGTGCACATAAAATCGATGAAATTCAAGAGTATGAGGAAAATGATGTATTTTATGATATTTAGTGGTACTTCAGAAGTCGAGGAGATTGTCACCCTTGACTCAGTTCAATGGGAGATTAGCGACCTCGTCGGAAGGTAAGGACAAGGAAAAGAGACAGAGAGTTATCGAATGAATAAGAGACGTCGGATATAATTTTATCGTGCCGAGAACACCGGTCGGACAACGCGTATATATATAAGTACAGCCGTTACGACTCTTGCACTCAGTAAGACACGCACGAGGTAAACACGTCGTCACGAAATATCGCAAATCTTGGCAGTTCCGAGAGGTAAGTGTGGATTTACTATGAAACTATGCGTAACTCGCTGATTTTCGCGTTATTCGTGTATCGTTACCTAAGTTATTCGAGTTTTAATTGTATAAAGTTGCAAGATAGCAGAAATCATTGCTCATGAGTGATGAGAATTGAAATGCTATAATCTAATTTAATATAATATGAATTTTCACGATGATAAATGAAATTAATTTAAAATTTCGTTTCTTCGGCCCTGGAGAAAAAGTGTCCGACGTTGCAGAGGAATACTGGAAGGAATCAAATGCCTACTAACAGCATGAACGTCATCATTTTGTTTACATTGATGGCAACTTGTGTGGCTACGCCGATTTTCGTCGCTCATCCCACAACAGTGCTCGCTCATCCAGCTGTCTTAATTAATTCTGCTATGGAAGATAATTTGCCTAACGAATTGCGAAATGATTTTTATAAAAATTCCAACATTGCAGCTGGTCTTGCTAAAGAGTCCTGGTTTATTGATAAAGAATCACAGGTACAATGATTTTGTAGACAAATTGCCAATTGAAAGTTTACATCAGTTTATATTATTAACTCAATTCTTTCATTACACTACATATTCTAATATAACGAAAAATTTTTAACGTGCTTTATGAAACATGACAGTATAAAAGATATTATTTGATATTTCGATCATATATACGATGAGAATGAGATTGCGATATATTCGAAATAAAAAGTAGTCAAAGTGAAAAGGCAAATCGACATTGTGGAATTATTTAAGGTTTCTATGTTGATTTTGCAGGTACTTGATAGAGAAACAGATAAAATACCCAGGGAAAAAATCTACAGTGTGCTACATAATGCCGGACTAGTTCGTAGATAATATACAGACAAAATAAACAAATATCCAAATATATAAATGTATAAATTATACAAATATCCAGTAAATGCGTTTTCAGCTTAAAATTAGAATTTCGATATACATGCTTTTAACTCGCGTAATATTATTTTGTGTGATACAATATAAAATACTGTTAAAACTTCTTCTACTGTCTTAAATAAGTTAATAATTACCTGTGCTTGTAATAAAAGGTATTACAAGAAATTATGGTGAAAGTAGTCTTAAAATCCTCACACATTACGACGATATGGTACCTTCACTAAGTAGGCTTAACATACACTCAACATATGACAAATTGAAATATGAACTATATTAAAATTATACAAATGCTAATAAATATAAGAGTTATTAATATTTGTGATAACAACCGATACAAAATTACTAATAATTGTGCAACATAATATTTATGTAATATTACGTATAATTTATGTAATATGTAATATTACGTGTTGTTGGGTTATTGATTTCGAAAGTTAAAATGTATGCATGCACTGACTTTGTCTATATGGACAAACTATGTAATTGTGCACGATATATTCGCAAACGTATATTGCCAACAGAATTTATAATTAAAAAAAAAAAAAACCGAAACTAATACATAACACAGCGAAAGTGCATTACTTTAATATTTTTTTTTAAGTTTTGAGACAAATCGCTTATTAAAGCGTTATATCGTAAGAGAAAGAAGCATAAAACAACATATATAAAAGCCTATTTGATTTTAGATGTTTCCTTATCTAATTTTACAGGGCTATCACAAGTAATCTATAATTTACAAAAAGATGTGCATATGAATTTACTTTACTTAATCGGAAAATATTCCCATCCATTCCTATAAATACCTAACCATTCTTCAATTCTCTAGCAGATTTATGACATTGTGTTTTTGTTGCAAGAGAAAAGTTCCTTAAGAGTTGTAGCGCAAAAATTAAAGCAGGGTATAATCTTTATAGGGGGTCCCGCGATCTAGGTTAGATCATATAGTGTTAGAATGTAGAGCACATTCTGACATAGTTACTTAGAGTTTTTGAAGTATCTTTCGCGTTTAAAAATATATATTTTCGAAAATGACATCAAATGTGATTATTTCGCGCTGCATCGTCTCCTGGGTGACAATGTGTGCTAGTGTCACCCCGCTCCCTCAGTAACACGCCAAGAATCTTGAAAATAATTTCCCAATATCCCAAAGCCACACCCAAAACGTTAGATACATTGTAGTAGTATATTCGGGTTCTCGCATACACATGTTACAAAAATATCCGCCTTTTATATCATTATGACATTGAACGTCTTACATTAATTGCACAATTAAGGATAACCTTAAACTTGTAAATGGAATGTTTTTGTATAAGTTATGCTATATACTGTAGGAAGTTAACGCGAAACGGCCTCTACAAAAATGTAAATACTTCCGAATGAACGGTCACCTACGATCCGCGATATGTTGTCGAGTCAGAGCGAGCATTACGGAGAGTCGTTCTCCGTTAACCGTCGTTGACGCCGGTCATTATTCGAAGAAGAATGTAACCGAGAGACTAATACCGTGAACATTTGTATCAAGACTATTACGTTTGTATTTTCTTTGATTATTCCTTCATTAAATCGTTTTAACGTTTTTCCCCAGTGTGTTGCTTTGCAGCCCGGTCTTTGCTGATCTCACGGAAATACCGTAAAATCTTCCGTGCAATAACCAAATAAATTAATGTAAAAAAAAATAGCGGCAAAAGTACCGCTATAACGTGGGGGCTCGTCCGGGATAGACTACATGCGAAGTAGCGCGAGTGAAAAGTAAACGACAAAGAGAAATTCCGACGATCAAACACAACGGGTGAAGGACGGACAAACTAAAAGCAAACGGTTCGAAAATCTCAACGATCGAATACGACGTGTGCGTGTCACAAAAACGAATGCTGTTGCGAAGGGTTAGAAGTTTGCCGAGTTTTTTTTATTTGGTGAAGTGTTAGAGTATTGGATGAAGGTTGAGTATATAGGGGTGTAGTTGCAAAATTATGTAAAATATAAAAATTGTCGGAATACAAAGTTTTAGATTTTCAATTGCATATATCTCGTAAACGGTGAGAGATACAGGGTTGTGATATAAAACCAAATGTGTAGGGCTTGAGGAGTACTACAAGTTTACTTATATAGACCAACCTTGTATCTCTTATGTGAAAGGCAGAAAAGGATGTCTGAATATTCAAGGTCGAATATCTCGTAAATGTGTGGTTCGTTTGCAAAGTGTCATAAGGCTTTTTTTAGAGCTTGATAAGATCTACAAAAAAGTCTTATACCTTGTTGCAAACGGACCGGTAGTTTTTGAAAAAAATGAGATTGAAATATTTTTGAAATTATTGCCTGTCTTCCAGAGAAGGAGTGGAAAGAGTGAAACTTGGATCGTATGTTGACACGAATAGTGAGTACTTGATGAGTAATGCATTTTGGAAAAGCGATTTTTGCAATTTTTTTTTTTTTTTATAATTTTTGAAAGTGGTATATCTCGTAAACGGGCGGTTTGTTAGGGTTATAGGTTTGCCGAGTTTTTTTTTTTTGGTGAAGTTGTAGAGTATCGAATGAAGGTTGAGAATATAGGGGTGCAGTTTCAAAATAATGTAAAATATAAAAGTTGTGGGAATACCTAGTTTTAGATCTTCAATTGCATATATCTCGTAAACGGTAAGAGATACAGGGTCGTGCTATAGGACCAAATGTGTGGAGCTTGAGGAGTGCTACAAGTTTGCTTATGGAGACCAACCCTGTATCTCTCATGTGAAAGTCAGAAAAGGGTGTCTGAATGTTCAAGGTCAAATATCTTGGAAACGTGTGGTTCGTTTGGAAAGTGTCATAAGGCTTTTTTGTAGAGCTTGATGAGATCTACAAAAAAGTCTGATACTTCATTCCAAACGGACCAGTAGTTTTTGAGAAAAATGAGATTGAATTATTTTTGATATTTTGGTCCGTTTTCGAGAGAATGAGTGGTGAGAGTGAATTTTGAGTGATATGTTTACATCAATGGTGTGTACTCGTTGAGAGAAGCATTCTGGAAGAGCGACTTTTTTTTTTGTACAATTTTTCAAAGTGTTATATCTCGTAAACGGGCGGTTTGTTAGGAAAGTAGTATAAGGCTTTTTTGTTGAGCTTGATAAGGTTTACAAAAAAGTCTAATACTTCATTGCAAACGGACCAGTAGTTTTTGAGAAAAATGAGATTGAATTATTTTTGAAATTTTGGTCGGTTTTCGAGAGAATGAGTGGTAAGAGTGAGTGTTGAGTGATATGTTTACATCAATGGTGTGTACTCGTTGAGAGAAGCATTCTGGAAGAGCGACTTTTTTTTTTGTACATTTATTCAAAGTGGTATATCTCGTAAACGGGCGATTTGTTAGAAAAGTGGTATAAGGCTTTTTTGTAGAGCTTGACGAGATCTACAAAAAAGTCTAATACTTCATTTCAAACGGACTAGTAGTTTTTGAGAAAAATGAGATTGAAATATTTTTGAAATTTTCGCTTGTCTTCCAGAGAAGGAGTGGAAAGAGTGAAACTTGGATCGTATGTTGACACCAATAGTGAGTACTCGATGAGTAATGCATTTTGGAAAAGCGATTTTTGCAATTTTTTTTTTTTTTA
>NW_022639543.1:1432462-1432676 GCF_010583005.1 Odontomachus brunneus
CGACGGCGGAGTGACTACAGTCGCCAATCGACGAACAATAATCTGCCAGGAGCGGAGTAGAGTCGAGTGTCGATAACACGTATCCGTGTAACGACGTCGGAGTGACTACAGTCGCCACTCGACGAACAGTAATCTGCCAGGAGCGGAGTCGGTCTCTCTTAGAGCGGATAATCGGAATCGGATTCTCCTTCGAGAGCGGTGGATCGGTTCTGAT
>NW_022639543.1:1433092-1433415 GCF_010583005.1 Odontomachus brunneus
TCGAATGGTACAAATTAGTACAAATTCAGTACTAATTGTGTGTACCATGGTTTATTTTTTTTTTTATTTTTTTTTGGTCCTGCTAACTTGATATCAAGTTAGCAGCGCCACCATTTTTTTTTAAATGGCATCTGCTACAAATTTTTTTTGTGGTACAAAATAGTACAAAATGAGTATTAAAAAATGCGATAGGTCCAATTCGATTCTGCTCATTTGGTCCTGCTAGCTTGAGAGAGGTTAGAGCGTGTCCTTCCGCGTATCGAACCGCGACATCGTTCACGTTCTGGCGCGCACTTTCGGCACTTTGCGTCGTCGATTGCGTG
>NW_022639543.1:1433912-1434813 GCF_010583005.1 Odontomachus brunneus
TGCATTGTTTCTTGGATGACAATGTGCATTAATGTCATTCTTCTCCGTCAATAACACGCCCAGAATCTTGAAAATAATTTTCCTTGACCCTAAAGTTGCGCCTATAATTTTAGATCCATAGTAGTATATACGGATTAACACGCATGCGCACTGGTATATATCTTGCGCATTGGCCGAAAGTCGGTCATATTACTACAGGTTAAGTCACGCAGAGTTAAAACGTAGAGCACCTTTTTGGATAGATATTTAGAGTTTTTCAAACTATCATTTGCGATCCAGAAATGTTTACTTTCGAAAATTACATCAGATGTGCTTATTTCGTTCTGTATCCTCTCCTGGGTGACAACGCGTGTTTGTGTAACTCTGCTCCGTCAGCAGCACGCCCAGAAGCTTGAAATTAATTTTCAAATATTTCATATTCGCGCCCATAACGTGAGATCTATCGTAGAAGCAGTATATTTGTGTTATCGCGCATGCGCGGTGGTCCTACCCACCGCATAGGCCTATAGTTGATTATGTTATGGCAGGTTAGAGGTTATTTTGCGCTAGCGCGTAGAGGACCATCTGGGATAGTTGTTTAGTGGATTTTAAAGAAACATTCGCGTTTGAAAATGTCTATTTTCGAAAATTACGTCAGATATGTTTATTTTTTTCTGTATTGTTTCCGGGATGACAACGCGTGTTTGTGGGACTCTGCTGCCTCAGCAGCACACCCAGTACCTTGAAAATAACTTTCCAATATCCCAAAATCGCCCCCATAACGTTAGATCCGTCGTAGTAGTACATACGGACTCTAGTGCAGTGGCTCTTGTTCTGCGTATAGGGCGAAGGTAGGCTATGTTATGGTAGGTTATAAGTTATTTCACGTTAGCGTAGAAAGCACAATCTCGGATAGTTTTTT
>NW_022639543.1:1434823-1435261 GCF_010583005.1 Odontomachus brunneus
AATCGCCCCCATAACGTTAGATCCGTCGTAGTAGTACATACGGACTCTAGTGCAGTGGCTCTTGTTCGGCGTATAGGGCGAAGGTAGGTTATGTTATGGTAGGTTATAAGTCATTTCACGTTAGCGTAGAAAGCACAATCTCGGATAGTTTTTTTAGGGTTTTTTGAAGAAAAATTAGCGTTTGAAAATGTCTATTTTCGAAAATTACGTAAGATATGCTTATTTCGTTTGGTATCGTATCCGGGGTGACAACACGTGTTTGTGTGAATCTGTAGCACACCCAGTACCTTGAAAATATTTTTCCAACATACGAAAATCACCCCCATAAAGTTAGACCCGTCATAGTAGCACATACGGACTCTCGCGCATGCACAGTGGTACTTATTCTGCGCATAGGCCGAAAGTAGGCTACGTTATGGTAGGTTATAAGTTATTTCG
>NW_022639543.1:1435630-1437018 GCF_010583005.1 Odontomachus brunneus
AGATATACTTATTTCGTTCTGTATCGTTTCCGGGGTGACAACGGGTGTTTCTTTGTGTGACTCTGTAGCACGCCCAGTATCTTGAAAATATTTTTCCAACATCCCAAAATCACCCCCCCCCCATAACGTTAGATTTTTCCTAGTAGCACATACGGACTCTCGTGCATGCACAGTAGTACTTACTCTGCGCATAGGCCGAAGGTAGGCTATGTTATGGTAGGTTATAAGTTATTTCGCGTTAGCGTAGAGAGCACTATTTCGGGTAGTTTTTTTAGGGTTTTTTTTTTTTTTTTTTTTTCCAGCATCTCAAAATCACCCCCATAACGTTAGATTTGTCCTAGTAGCACATACGGATTCTCGTGCATGCACAGTGGTACTTACTCTGCGCATAGGCCGAAGGTAGGCTATGTTATGGTAGGTTATAAGTTATTTCGCGTTAGCGTAGAGAGCACTATTTCGGGTAGTTTTTTTAGGGTTTTTTTTTTTTTTTTTTTTTTTTTTTTTTTCCAGCATCTCAAAATCACCCCCATAACGTTAGATTTGTCCTAGTAGCACATACGGATTCTCGTGCATGCACAGTGGTACTTACTCTGCGCATAGGCCGAAAGTATGCTATGTCATGTTAGATTGTTACGTCATAAGTTATTTCACGTTAGCGTAAAGAGCACTATTTCGTATAGTTTATTAGGGTTTTCTAAAGAAACATTCGTCTTTGAAAAAATCTATTTTCGGGTTATTCTAATTTGAAACCGGGTCTTCAGTCCTGCTCGACTCGCCTGACGTCGCTGGTTGCTCCGACCGCTTCTGGGAGTTTCCTCCGGACACGTGCAGCCGCGTGAGTTCGGACGGCCTCCTCTCTCCTCCGGTTCGGACGGCCGTGTCACCGTATCTGGAAGTTCGGACGGCCTCCGTTCGTTCCCCCTCGGTTAGGTTACCCGAAACTCGGAAAAATATTTTTTCCTAGGTTAGGTTAGGTTTGGTTTGGTTAGGTTAGGTTAGTTAGGTTAGGTTAGGTTAGTTTGGTTTGGTTAGGTTAGGTTAGGTTTGGTTAGGTTAGTTTGGTTTGGTTTGGTTTGGTTTGGTTTGGTTTGGTTAGGTTAGTTTGGTTAGTTTGGTTTGGTTGGTTTGGTTTGGTTTGGTTAGTTTGGTTTGGTTTGGTTGGTTTGGTTTGGTTTGGTTAGGTTAGGTTAGGTTAGGTTAGTTAGGTTAGGTTAGGTTTGGTTGGTTTGGTTGGTTTGGTTTGGTTAGTTTGGTTAGGTTAGTTTGGTTTGGTTGGTTTGGTTTGGTTAGTTTGGTTAGTTGGTTTGGTTAGTTTTGGTTTGGTTAGTTTGGTTTGGTTAGTTTGGTTTGGTTAGTTTGGTTAGTTTGGTTTGGTTTGGTTAGTTTGG
>NW_022639543.1:1437286-1437861 GCF_010583005.1 Odontomachus brunneus
GGTTAGGTTAGGTTAGGTTAGTTAGTTAGTTTGGTTAGGTTAGTTTGGTTTGGTTAGTTTGGTTAGGTTAGGTTGGGTTGGTTGGTTAGGTTAGGTTGGTTTGGTTAGTTTGGTTAGTTGGGTTGGGTTGGGTTGGGTTTGGTTAGGTTAGGTTAGGTTAGGTTAGTTAGTTAGTTTGGTTAGGTTAGTTTGGTTTGGTTAGTTTGGTTAGGTTAGGTTAGGTTTGGTTTGGTTTGGTTGGGTTAGGTTGGGTTTGGTTTGGTTTGGTTAGTTTGGTTAGGTTAGGTTAGGTTAGTTTGGTTAGGTTAGGTTAGTTTGGTTAGTTAGGTTTGGTTAGGTTAGGTTAGGTTAGGTTGGGTTTGGTTAGGTTGGTTTGGTTAGTTAGATTAGTTAGGTTAGGTTAGGTTAGGTTGGGTTTGGTTAGGTTAGGTTAGTTAGGTTAGTTAGGTTGGGTTTGGTTTGGTTAGTTTGGTTGGGTTTGGTTAGGTTAGGTTAGGTTTGGTTAGTTTGGTTAGGTTAGTTAGGTTAGGTTAGTTTGGTTAGTTTGGTTAGGTTAGGTTAGGTTAGGTTAGGTT
>NW_022639543.1:1437871-1438084 GCF_010583005.1 Odontomachus brunneus
GTTAGGTTGGTTTGGTTAGTTAGATTAGTTAGGTTAGGTTAGGTTAGGTTGGGTTTGGTTAGGTTAGGTTAGTTAGGTTAGTTAGGTTGGGTTTGGTTTGGTTAGTTTGGTTGGGTTTGGTTAGGTTAGGTTAGGTTTGGTTAGTTTGGTTAGGTTAGTTAGGTTAGGTTAGTTTGGTTAGTTTGGTTAGGTTAGGTTAGGTTAGGTTAGGTT
>NW_022639544.1:0-164 GCF_010583005.1 Odontomachus brunneus
GATATTTCACCGGTCCGGGACTTTTTGAACACCCTGTATATATATATTAGCGTATAAAAAAGTGGTATTAAAATAAGTCGTAATTAATATTTTACTGATATATGTAAACTTACCCACGTCGTTATCGACGTCTTCTACCGCCGTTCTTATAGGCGAGAAAATCA
>NW_022639544.1:311-1000 GCF_010583005.1 Odontomachus brunneus
GTTTGTTCGAATTTCCTGGGCTATGGAAAATAATAATCATTAATTTCATATATTTTTCTAGTGTATTGTAGTTTTTTATATAATTATTACGATATTTCGCTTGCCTAGTATGGTTGAGTACAACCCCGATCATACCCCAGACATCTTTCATTTCCTCCCCGAAATCACGTCTGATTATGAGGATTTCCCTCACAATTTCTTGGATCCGATCGTTACAAAGTCTTCCGCTGTTAAACAGCAACACGAGTAGCATGCTGCTGCATTCGCAAGCGAAGATATAAAATAAATTATAGTTTTCCGCGTCGTCGCTTTCCGATACGCGAGATAAATATTTCTCGCGATTGATATTCGGGTCCGCGTAAGAACCCGCGACGATACATTCGCGCACTAGAACACTTAATCGCGACATAGTATTCACGTGTTGTGTTGTCGAGGTCTGTACAACTTGTGTTTTCGAAAGACAAAATTCTTTTTTCGGGAGGGCTGTTGAAGATAAAAACTAAAAGGATGTCTCTACCCATCAAAGTATCTCAAAGTATCTCAAAGTATATCAAAGTATCTCTATGCATTAGATAAAATTCTTTTTCGAGACCGAATGTTCTCCTCAAAAGATCTTTCTGGAATATTCGAGAATATTCTAGGCGCGCCGGTGGCCGGAGAGGGGGAAAGGCGAGTGGGTGGCGCGGCCC
>NW_022639544.1:1062-1512 GCF_010583005.1 Odontomachus brunneus
AATCGACGAACAGTAATCTGCCAGGAGCGGAGTAGAAGCGGTCTCTCTTAGAGCGGATAATCGGAATCGGATTCTCCTTCGAGAGCGGTAGATCGGTTCTGATTCTCTTTTGAGAGCGGACGATCGAAATCATCCTGATTATGATTACGCGGCGTTTTATACACCTCGAATCTCACCTGATTCGCTATTTACCGCGGTTATTCGACGGTCGCGCTGTTTACAATATTAGAAGACGCGCTGTCCTCTTGCGCTCCTGATTCGCGTTGTTCTGCGTTTTTCTTACGTAACGATATGCATCGTAACACATACACACACACACACACACACACACACATATGTATATATATATACATATTTATTTTTATATTAATTTATATATATATATATATATATATATATATATATATATATATATATATATATATATATATATATATATATAAACAAAAA
>NW_022639544.1:1556-4679 GCF_010583005.1 Odontomachus brunneus
TATATATATATATATATATATATATATATATATATATATATATATATATATATATATATATATATATATATATATTAATAAACCAGAATTCCAGCGCCAAAGCTTCCTGGCAGAATTGTCACCAACTTTGGTGGAAAAAGCAAAAAAAAAAGCAATAATGCTTGTTAAAGAAATAACAAGATAAAACTACCATCCATATAGCACAAGAATTTTAGAAATGTTCTGGAGGAACAGCTTGAGCTTACAGGTGCAGCCTATAATAATTTGTAACGGCCTTACGTTACGTGCGGGATAGTCTTAGCCGGTGTGGTCCGGGTTTCGTTTGTGAAATGAAAACCAGTGGTATAGGTTATAATAATGTGGAACTATATTCTAATTTCAATGCTATTTACAATTATTTACAGACGATGTTACACCGTTGGCGCGTGGTCGCGTTTTTGCTCTCGTCGGGAGCCGTTGTTGTCGTCTCGCGATCAGCTGCGAGCGTCGAGGCGCGCAATCGTCCGGCGGGACGCGATCGGGATTGTTTCCTGATACGCTATTGTTCGTCGTTCGGAGTTCGTTGCCTCGTCGGCTTTAATCTGTTTTTTTATCCTGGTTTTCCTGGCTGGTTTAAAGGCGCTCGTCGTCACCGGTATCTTACGCCCTGTATGCGTTCGCAATCGTAGATGTTAGCGGCGTAGCGCGAGGAGAAACAGGATGTCGACGTCGCGTATCCACTTCGATCGACGGAGCGGTAGATGGATAGGAAGCCGACATCGCGTATCCACTTCGGTCGGTAGAGCGGTATCGGGAAAGCATGTCGACGTTGCGTATCCATTTCGGTCGACAGAGCGATGTATGGATAGGAAACCGACGTCGCGTATCCACTTCGGTCGGTAGAGCGGTATCGGGAAAGCATGTCGACGTTGCGTATCCATTTCGGTCGACAGAGCGATGTATGGATAGGAAACCGACGTCGCGTATCCACTTCGGTCGGTAGAGCGGTATCGGGAAAGCATGTCGACGTTGCGTATCCATTTCGGTCGACAGAGCGATGTATGGATAGGAAACCGACGTCGCGTATCCACTTCGGTCGGTAGAGCGGTATCGGGAAAGCATGTCGACGTTGCGTATCCATTTCGGTCGACAGAGCGATGTATGGATAGGAAACCGACGTCGCGTATCCACTTCGGTCGGTAGAGCGGTATCGGGAAAGCATGTCGACGTTGCGTATCCATTTCGGTCGACAGAGCGATGTATGGATAGGAAACCGACGTCGCGTATCCACTTCGGTCGGTAGAGCGGTATCGGGAAAGCATGTCGACGTTGCGTATCCATTTCGGTCGACAGAGCGATGTATGGATAGGAAACCGACGTCGCGTATCCACTTCGGTCGGTAGAGCGGTATCGGAGAGAGGATATCGATGTCGCGTATCCACTTTGGTCGACAAAGCGGTGTATGGGTAGGAAACCGACGTCGCGTATCCACTTCGGTCGGTAGAGCAGTATCGGAGAGAGGATGTCGACGTCGCGTATCCACTTCGGTCGACGGGATGTCTAGGATCTCTAGGAGTTTTGAGTTCTGGTCGGTCGTGCGCCTGAGAGGAGCCTTCCGATCAATCTCTCCCGATGTCAATTTTCTGTCGGCTTTTATACTAAGTTATAACAAACAGTTCGACTGTTTGTTGACCTTGCGGTTATTCCGCGCGCGTTGTTCGGCGTTTCCTTGTTAGCATTATAGCTATTGTTTAGGACGTCGTGACGATTCCCGAATCGTCACATAATATTGATGGAACGGACTCTGCTCAGCACACTCTCGAGGACTACGTCTTGGACGACCGAGAGAGAACTTCGGCGAGTGGTGGGAGCGAATTTGTCTCCACCTGCTCTAATCAGGGCCATGTTGGAATCGGAGGAAAGGTGGACGGCTGCGATTCGTTTTGCGGAGAGCGTAATAAGGCAGAAGGAGGTTGCGGAGAGATTACGGCAGGTTAATGTCCAATGACCTGTACCTCCCTTTAGAGATGGCACCCTGCTCTTTGTCTGGCTCAAACGTTGTCAGGTGTATGTTTCTCCCTGGCTCGCTTGCGTGTTGCGTGCACGCGTATGTGTGTGCATGTGTGTGCATATACATGTGTGTCTGTGTGCGCATGCATGTTTATGTACGTGACCGGGTCTGCTCTTGTTGGGCATAACTAGCGTTGTACAGTAGTACGCAGAAGGACGTAGTTGGCTGGGGGTCCCTGTCCTGAAGCGCTTAGAATTGGGGCAGTGGGGAGAGATGGTGTCTCTGCTCGCTGCAAATTAGTTTAGGTTAGGGGCGTGTATTGCGTCGGACCGGAGGACGTCCCGAAAGGTATGCGTTAACGGTTCTCGGGACGTTCCTAGGGTACGGTCTAGGTAAGACACTCGAGGAGATTTTAGTCGGTGCAAGTCCGACATAACCTCCAGTCTTTCCCAGAAGACCGAGGTATGCATCAGACATTTCCTCCCCGTTACCAAAAAAAAAAAAAAAAAAGGTATGTTAAAGATAGTTGACACTGATCTCATCATTGCTACATTTGATTATACTAATACTCCGGACTTAGCTTATTTTCTAGGTAGGAATATTTACATTTCTCCCTTTATTCCAAACGTGCGTAGATGTACTCGATGTCAACGATTCGGACATTCCACTTCTTTTTGCAAGTCGGATGTCGATAAGTGTATTTGTGAGAAATGTGGCGCCGAGAGTCACGCGAGGGACGTATGTTCGTCCGTTAACCCGGGCTGTATCTATTGCATTAAGAACGGTTTCACTGACTACCAGCATAATGCTTCTTCTAATGCTTCATAATGATTCTCTATCGGAATTTTCGATTTTTCAGCTCCAAAAGGAGATCCAGAGGATTATGGCCTTTAACGCTTTAAGCTTCAGGGATGCTGCCCTCTTCCTCGAGAGGAATGATCTGGTGGTGGAGCGGACCGCTGCTGGACTTCCTTCCCCTACTCTTCGTGATTTTCTGTCTCCAATTGCTACGAGGAGAACCTTCGCTGAGGCGGTGAGATCCCCTAGTGCCTCATCTCCTTCTGTTGTCTCTGGTACTGCTGCTTCCGCTGCGGGGTCCAGTGTCGCCCCCCCCCCCCCCCCCCCAGGAGGAG
>NW_022639544.1:4789-10538 GCF_010583005.1 Odontomachus brunneus
CCCCCGCTAAGGGGATGATTGTGTCGTGACTCCGCGTCTGTTCCAATTTCAGGTCTGTCTCCTTGCACTCGTTCTGCAACCACTTCTTCTAGTAAATCTTCTTTTTCTATCTCTCTATCTAGAATCCTGATGGCTAATTCACTTTACAATAGAATGGTCTCTAAACCTAAACCTAATATTTTAGATAAAACTTCGAGAAGCTCCACTCCTTTTTTTCGTCGACTTAGGACTTCTAGTTACTCTTTCCTTGGGGCTGGCTCTTTTGTTAGTGCTTTGTGACCTCGAAAGTTGTCGGAGGTCGCTGCTCCTTTATGCTCAAACAAACTTAATCTCTCGATCTCGTGAGACTGATTTATCAATTATATATATTTAATCTTTGTTTGTTTATCGGTTTAGTTGATAACTAGGAGAACCATCTTGGATTTGTCTTATATTTCGTTGCTTTTAATGGTTACTTTTATGGTTGCTTTTATAATAGCAAAGTGACATTACGTTCAACGCAGTCCAATGAAATTGTCGTTCATTTACTGCCAATTTGTCGATTTAATTAATTTAATTCAGAAGTTCTCCCCTAAATTTATTTTTCTCTTTGAGACTAAATTTTCAATACCTTCCTAATCTGCCAAATTATGAATGTCTTTCATAGCAAGTTTGTTGGACAGGGAGGCTCCATGATTTACATCCATAAATCCGTGGCTTTTAAAGTTCTCTCTTTTCCCATTTTCGAGCTTGCTTCTCGTTTTGATGTAGATATTTGCGCTTCCGTAATTAATTTTCACAACAATAGGAATCTCATATTATGCTCTGTTTACTATCCTCCTAGGAAACGCAGACTGAGACTTCTGAACGACTTTTGGGATCGTTTCTTCGGTAGCTTATCCGTTTATAAGTTTGTTGTCATTTCCGGTAATTTTAATGCTTCCCACGACTCCTGGTCTTCTCTTCCAATAAGACATACAGATCCACAAGGTAACGCTATTTGTAGAGCTGCTTTTAATTGCCAATTTGCTTGCTTGAATGACGGGTCGCATACTCGTTTTTCTTTAGACCAGTTCTTGCAGAACTGCTATCGACTTGACTTTATTTCTGCCTTTCATACCTTGGGTGCTCGTTGGGAAACATTATTGACCGCAGCTTTGACACTGCTCTCATTGCCCTTAGCGTAGATCTTTTTGTATTCCTGAAGAATGCTAATCTCGCATCTTTCAGGGCGGATGCTCTTTTTCTCAAAATGTTTCCATCGCTTGTCAATCACCGGCTGATTTTTACAGATGGCTCCAAGAGAGGGTCGGAATCTGAGGGTTTCGCCTGTTTCTTTGATTGGAAAAAATCTTGCATTATTAAATTGGTTAACAGATTTTTCTCGATATTTCATTTGGAAGCTCGTGCGCATTTTATGCGCTACTGAATGCGCTTTTATGGAACCCCCGGGGGACTTTACTTTTATTTCGGACTCCAGGGGAGCTCTAATGGCATTAGAGCAGCGCTTTGTTCGCTGCCGCTTTCGCGATTTGATTTTACGTATAAGGGAGAATGTTCATAACGGTCGCAAAACGGGTAACCGTTTTGCCTTTCTTTAGATTCCTGACCACATTGGCTTAATGGGCAATGACATTGCCGACTGTCTTGCTGGGACTGTTTATAATCCATTGCTAAACTTTCATCCTGTTTACGAAGGAGAAATATTTTTTTATAATTCAGTCATTTCCTTCATGAGTCTATAGTTGGATCTAGTAAGCTCTTGGAAAAAGATTCTCGCTAAGGGTTTCCGTTACTATAATAGAACCAGGAATAAATTATTATCCAAACCATGATTTTGGAATCTAGATCATCAAAGGAGAGCTATCGTCGTTTTTAACCGTATCAAAACCTTTCATACTAGGACTAAGGATCATCTATTCCGTCTTGGAATAGAGACCCTCGTTGCGATTGTAGGTACGCCACTGAGTCAGTTAATCACATTTTTTAGGGATGTCTGACATTCGCGAGAGCTCAGAATGTTATGAGGTTTAATCTTGCAAGATTGGGATTATTCACATATGATCTCTACAATTTAGTGTTCTCGACTGAAGAAGGAATTTTGAATATTTTAATTAATTTTATAAACTCTGCCGGCTTGTGCATCTGAATTTGCTCTACATCATGTGACCTCTGGTCTACATATACGTCTCCGTAGATGGCGTTGGGCTGAGTCCGGAACCAGCATAATGGAATGGAATGGAATTCTAGCTTCATTCTAAAAAAAAAATTGAGCGATTTTTGGAGAGTTTGGTTGAGTTTTGGAGATTTTATAACAAGTTGAAGATAGAAGACCAAACTGTGTAATATATGGCATTTTCGCCATATATTACTGTTTTACTTCCGTAAAGGGAAGAATGCGCGTCAAGCTTGTGAAAAGTTGTGTAAAGTTTACGGTGACAATGCTGTACAAGAACGTCAGTGCCAACGAAATTCCGTGCTGGTGATTTTGATCTCAAAGACGCTCCTCGGTCAAGAAGGCCTATCGAGGTTGATGACGACAAAATAAAAGCATTGATCGAGTCAAACCCACGTTACACGACACGAGATTGCAGAAACATTGAACATCCATCATTCAAGCATCACGATCACCTGAAGAAGCTAGGATATGTAAGCAAGCTCGATATTTGAGTTCCTCGTGAACTCAAAGAAGTTTTTTGACGGCGCGTATAAACATCTGCGATATGATCATTAAACGTGAGGAAAACGATCCTTTTTTAAAGCGACTGATAACTGGTGATGAGAAGTGGATTGTTTACAACAATGTGGTGCGCAAACAGTCTTGGTCCCGACGTAATGATTTGCCTCAAACGACATCGAAAGCAAATATTCGTCAGAGGAAGGTTATGCTCTCAGTGTGGTGGGATTTTAAAGATGTCGTGTTTTTTGAGCTCCTACCAAGGAACCAAACAATCAATTCGAATGTGTACTGTTGACAATTGGACAGTTTGAACAAATCCATCATTTAGAAACGTCCAGAGCTCGTTAATCGTAAAGAAGTTGTGTTCCATCACGATAACGCGAGACCACACACAAGTTTGATCACCCGTCAAAAATTATTGGAGCTTGGATGGGATGTGTTGCCACACCCACCATACTCGCTTGACCTTGCGCCATCAGACTTCCACTTGTTTCGCTCTCTTCAAAACTCCTTGCGTGGTATAACGTTCAATTCAGATGAGGCTGTAAATCAGCACCTTGTTCAATTTTTCGCCGATTAAGACAGGTTCTTCTATGAACGAGGATTTATGAAGCTCACTGAAAGATAGCAAAAGGTTATCGAACAAAACAGGCAATATATCATTGATTGATCTTTGTTCTTTATATAAATAAATGACCTTTGAAAAACAGAAAAAATACATGACTTTTCCGACAACCCAATATTTTATTTAATATATATTCAATATATAGTTTTAGCTATTGAATGCCAAAATAGATGAACTACATTAAGGGAAAGATTTTCAAAAGAAAGAAGAGAAATTAAAGCTGATTCCAAAAGTGGAAGTGGGGGCATCTTACCGGAAAAATTTTGCTTTGTATGAAAATATTAAATTTTTAAATAATCATGTGCTACGAAGAAGGTATTTATTCTATTCAAAATACAATTATAAAGTAAAATTTCAAAATTTATGTAAAAATATATTTAATATCACTGTATGTAATATTAATTTTTCTTTTCTTACATAACGTATACAAATATTTTACAAGATACAAATGATGAAGAAAATATTCCAGACTTTACCTCATCCAAATATTAATTTGAATAAATATTCTTCTACTATCTTATATTATCACATGAAAAAACTCCTCTGATCCTACCAAATATGCAGGGTGTTTCCTCTAACTCGACCATTTAAAATATTTCTATTGTTTTTGATACGGGAAAATACTACAGAGAAAAGTTGTTTGATTGGAAGGAACACATTATAACGAACGAAAAATTTTTCTCAAGGTCATAGTTTTTGAGATTTCGAGGTCATTGCGATTTTTTTAAATGGAATAGCATATTTTTATTAATATAGTAATGCAGTTCATAAAAAAACAAATTCAACCATACATAATGTTATTCTTTAGATGACCTTGGACATTAAAAAATCACATTAGTGACTACCATCAAAACAAAGGTTTTCATCTTTTCGTCTCGGATGATTACAAACATTACTTGTGCTAACTCGCACGAAATTGTGCCTATTTCACAGTATGTTTACGAACATTTACACCTAGGAATTGTCGAAAATACTTAAAGCCATTTAGTATAGTCTTGACATCGCATTAAAACAGTTGTTTCTGCATCATACGCATTTCTGTAATATCAAGAAAAAGATGTATACTCAAGAAGAGAAAATAGAAATGGTTTTAACTTATGGAGAATCAGGCCGAAATTCAGTGCGAGCTACACAATTGTATGCGGAAAAATATCCTGATCGTCATTGTCCATCCAGACGTACATTTGATAAACTCGTTCAGTCATTTTGCGAAACAGGCAGTGTCACTGCAGATAAAAGAAGTCGTCAGAGGACAAAATGTGGCGAAGAAGCGGAAACCTTTGTTTTGGCGGCAGTAGCTAACAATCCACATGTTAGTTGTGGACAAATCGCTTCTCAATGTGATTTATCTGTTAAAAGTGTTTGGAAAATTTTAAAACGCCATAAATTTCATCCTTATCAAATATGCTTACATTAATCTCTTGGTGGTAACGATTTTCAAAATCGGCAAAGATTCTGCGAATGGGCCCTACACCAGTTAGAGATTGATCAACAATTTTTTGATTATGTTTGTATTGTTTACAACCACCATATTAGAATGTGGTTACAGCATGATGATTGCTCGGCACATAATGTACTTATCGCACGCAATGTACTTAACGAAATGTTTTCCGATCGCTGGATTGGGCGTGGTAGATGAATTTGTTGGCCGGCTCGATCGCCAGACCTTACGCCACTTGACTTTTTTCTATGGGGATACTTAAAAAATCGAGTTTATTAAAAAACCGGAAAACATGCAAGAAAAAATCCGACGTGCATGTATCGAGAGATTTGTTTTTTTCAACTGAACTAGTGCTGCACTAGAACTGCACTGGTTCGGAACTGGAACTGGTGAGTACAGCAAAAGTTCATAGGTTCAGACATATCAGATAAGATGGAAAAGAACGCCATAGTGCAGGAAACAACATGGCGCAATATATAATTTTAGATGCAAATAAATCTTTAGATGAAGAATTTACTGTACTTGCATTAATCTATGTACCTCAATTGCCTGAAGAACCTATCTGGGATATTGCCACCTTTATTCCTTTTAATTTCTGCAATATTCATCTCTTCCATCTTCATAAATCTGTTCTTTTCACCTGAACTACTTGTACCGGTACAGTAACTTTTACCCTTGCACTGCACTGCACTGCTTGCACTAACTCCAGACTTAGTGCAAGCAGTTCAGTGAACTGTTGCACTAACAAGGAAACGGTCGGGGGCGTCCCTCACCGAATTTGATGAGCATTGGATATGTTGTAGAGCATCAAAAAACATTAGACACGTATTTTTTTTATGTGCTTATCTCGAGGTTTAGGGGTTGAAACCACCCCTTGAACAAAACGGACTTTTTCATTTTTATTTAATATTTCCTAAAATATGAGGTATATGAAAAAATATTTCAGACAAAAGTTTTACAGTATCTTATGCCCTTTCCATCGGTCTATTCAAATTTTTTAAAATGCAATATTTCACCCCCCCCT
>NW_022639544.1:11623-11787 GCF_010583005.1 Odontomachus brunneus
CACAAAAAAGATAGAATCTGTAGTACAGTCCATATCAGCAACTACGCATAGTTATACTATACAGCCGACAATTTCAGCGGATGGTAGATTATTGTCTCCGCTTTTCGTTGTTTTAAAGGAAGTAACAGGAACATTTGGTCCTAGACTACAGGAAACTATGTTCT
>NW_022639544.1:11797-13700 GCF_010583005.1 Odontomachus brunneus
CCAACGCAACGTACAGTACTTACCTACTCGCACAACGCGGTGCCTATAACGCGAAGTTATCAGTCATGTAGTTTTGCCAAGAATTGAATCGAGGAACCATACTATTATTATATATCGATGGATTTGGCATGAAATGCTTTTTAATTTTTGTCCTTACAAAAACTTAAAAATTTGCAAAGGTGACGAAGGGGAGAGGGAGGGGGGGTGAAATATTGCATTTTAAAAAATTTGAATAGACCGATGGAAAGGGCATAAGATACTGTAAAACTTTTGTCTGAAATATTTTTTCATATACCTCATATTTTAGGAAATATTAAATAAAAATGAAAAAGTCCGTTTTTTTCAAGGGGTGGTTTCAACCCCTAAACCTCGAGATAAGCACATAAAAAAAATACGTGTCTAATGTTTTTTGATGCTTTACAACATATCCAATGCTCATCAAATTCGGTGAGGGACGCCCCCGACCGTTTCCTTGTAAGTTCTGCTGAGGTCATGATTCCAAATTACGAAAGTATCGTCAACATACCGAAACCATGTGAATGATTTCAGTGGTGCGTTCCTCAAAACTTCATTCTCAAAATGTTCTATAAAGATGTTTGCAATGATAGGAGATATAGGAGATCCCATCGCCGCTCCAGAGGTTTGTTCGAAAAACTCTCCTTGGAACTGAAAATAAGTTAAAGTTAAGCAGTGTTCTATTAGTAGGAAGAGGTTGGCAGGAATTTCCTCGGGCCCTCCATGCCGCCACCTTACCGTGGTGGAGGGGTACCGGCGATCCGATGAAGGCTCGGCGACAGTACCTTTCGGCTTCGGCCGAAAGGGAGGCCCCTACCTGAGGATCGCTGGCGAACGGCGGCAACGGGGAAGGAAAACCCCCACAGAAAACCGGACCGCGGTGGGCTGCAGCCCCGCGGTTGCTAGAGAGGGACGTAAATCCCTCCACTGCAGGGGAGCCCGGCGACTCCCACAGGGCCGATGGGCCCAATCGCTGGTAGGGGTAGGCGGCCCTGACTCCAATCGCCCGGCCGGCTGGGGCCGTTAGGTGGGGCTTGCTCCACCACCAGCCACCGGGGGGGTTTCGGGGTTGGGGGGGCCTCCGCTCCGGGACGGGGAGAGCACTCCTCCCGGAGGGCAAGGAGAAGAACCCGACTCTCAAGGCATCTGCCGAGAGAGCGGGTTGCCCTCAATCCGCTCAGCGTAGGAGTAGTCCTGCGTTCGAGCGGGGAGAGGTACCCACACCCGCGACTGCACACCGGAGGAGTGCCTCACGGTTCGCGGGGGGTGGAGGGGTGTCCGGGCCGCTCGAACGTATTTCGAGGTCAGGGCCGGCACCCTGGGATTGGCGCCGGCTTTATGCCAGCGACTTCTCCCGTGTGGGCAGCTGCGCACGGGAGTAATAGGGGAAAGGTGAACGGGCCCGGTTCGTCCAATATGGGCGGCCGGTGCCGGGGAGCTGACCCCTACAGCGGGGGCGGCCGGGTCCCAAATGCCAGTACGGCAACCGGCCTTCCCTCTCGGGTGGCCGCTGCGCCGAGAGAGTACCAGGGGTCGGCGCGGCCGATTGGCCCATCGGGCGGTCGGTCGGGTCGGCCCTTACAGCGGAGAGCCCGGGGGGCGGCGATTGCGACATGGTAAAGTCGCAGCCCCGGGCGGAGTCATCAGCTGTCGCCCACGGCGGTACGCGGCATGGGTGGGTCGCAACACCCTTTCGCCGTTGTCCGTTCGTGGAGCCCCCCGCGTGGCGGCGGCCCCGATGGTGCTCACAAGGTCGGAGGTGTGGGACCCCCAAAACCGGCTCAGTCCATTATGGACTGGGGCGGGAGTAGGGGGCTGGAGCCCAGTGCCCCCTGTGCGGAATTCCCGGGGGGCCAGAGGCATAGGTCCTCTCCCGGCGAGTACGCCG
>NW_022639544.1:13911-16686 GCF_010583005.1 Odontomachus brunneus
GGGGGGGGAGGATGGGAGATTCACCGGAGGACCGAGCCGTCGCGGTTGGTGGGATGAACTACCAATGGCAGAACAAACCATCGGAGTAGAGGAGGTCAGGGCCGCCACGTCATCGGCGGTCCTGGAGACCACAGGCTCGCCTGTGGTCTCGATTGAGGCTGTAGTTACAGCCTCACAAGAGGGAGGGACAGAGGGCGTGCCGGACACCAGCCGCCCTCAGGGGGATACCGGCGAAGAGCCGGCGAACGGGAGCGACGGATGATGCGGGGTGCCCAGTCAGGCGGCTTCGCCCTTCGCTCGCCCTCACAAGGTGGAGGGGCGGCGAACTAGGTCCGCCTCTCGCGGACGCGCGTCGGCCGGGGGGGCGGGAGGACTCTCCCTCCCTCCCGGGCGGCGGGCCGGACGGGGCCGTGGCCTCGACTTCAGCGGCGGGATTTGCTGGCTGGAGTGGGACACCGTCTTCGTCTCCGTCCAGGCAGCGACCATCATCCAGAGTCGCAAGCGGGCGGGCGGGCGCTGGCTCCAAGGATGGAGTCAGTGCTCTTGTAGTGCAGAGCGATCGGCTCGGGGAGGAGGAGGGTGATGACGCGCTGATGGAGGAGATTAACAATCCCTCCATCAAGCCATCGTCGGCGAGAGCCATTCGGGTGGCGGAGGAGGAGGTTAAGATACTCCGCGACCTCCGGGCACAACCCACGCCTGATATCTCGTCCATAGCGATGCGGGCTGTGGACGGGGTAAAAAAGGTTGCGAAGAGATCCCGCCACCTACAGGGGCCCTATCTGGGGGCCCTATGGAAGGCGGCGGCCAAGATGACCGCCTGCAGCCTCGCCCTGGTGCAGAGGGCCAACAACGCCGACGGGCCCGGCACAGGCGAGGCTGCAAGGCAGGAGGCGGCGGCGGATGTAGTGGAGCATGTGGGCTTGAAGGCGGAGGCTGAATTGCTCCGCCTACGAGTCGCCGACCTCGAGGCGCAGCTGGAGGAGGCCCATAGATTCGGCCCCTCCAGCAGCCAACTGGGAGTGGATTCATCCCCCATGGAAGTGGATGGAGAAGGAGGCGATAGTCTCGGGATTCGGCAGCGGGGGGAACACAACAGCAGGGACTCCTCCGCGGACCGGAAGAGGAAGAGGGCGGGACCTCAAGATGAGGACTCCTCTTCCTCTTCCGCTGGAGGTAAGAAGAGGGCATCCCGGCGGATCCTATCCACCTCCAGTGACGAGGAGATGGCGATGGATGGGACCGCCGGACCCATCAGGGCCCTAATCCCTACCTCCGAGGAGGCGGAGGTCGGGAGAAGATGCCGGGAGGAGGTGGCGCGAGACGTGGCGGAGGGAACACTCCCCGCCGGAAGCGCCCCTCCTCTTAAGGCTCAAGGTGGAGGAGGCAACACAGCCTCCAGCGGCCAAAAAAAGAAGAAAGCCGCGACGGCGACGACGGCCGGTGGGGGGACGCCCCAACGAATACGGCCGAGAAACGAACAGGGGATCGGCCAGGATAATGGACCGTCCTCTGTGATGCTCGGCGGGGACCTAGAGGCCATGGTGGCGGTCCTGGTTCCCCGAATAATTGAGGCCCTGCGGGGCGAGCTCCATGAGCTCTCTGGGGGGCGGCTCGCACGGCCCCAGAAAGGGAAAAGTGGGGCGGAGGCAAGGGGTGGGGCAAAAAATGCCTCCCAGACCCCTCAGAATCCGCCCCGATCCCCGGCAACCCCTGCCCCCAACGATGAGGGGGGAGGAAGCCGGGGAAAAGGAAAAAGAAGGGAAAGAAGAAGAAGAGCGGCGGGGGTGAACATCAGCCTACAAATGAGGTGGATGCCCCCCGCTGCCCTTGCGGAAGAAGTGGGCCCCCCCCTCAGAAGAAAACCGCGACCTCGCGGTCCTCGGGGGCCCATGACAGCCCTTCTCCCTCCGAGACCGGGTCCGAATCTTGGGCCCGGGTAGTAGGGAGAAGGGGAAAGCAGGGAGGAGAGAGGTCGAAACAGACCTCTCAATCCGCCCCCCAAAAGCCGCGACCCAAGCAGGGTGCCGCGGCTAAGGGAGGCGGCAAGGAAAGGAAGATCTCCGGAGCCACGGGGGGCGGGAAAAAACCCGCCCTCCCCAAGGCTCCTCGCGCCGCCGCGATCACGGTGAGCTGCCCCGCAGGCAGCTACGCCGACGTGATGCGGCGGGCGAGGGGCCAGATCGACCTGGGAGAGCTAGGGATCGGGGACCTCAGGACCAGGAGGGCAGTCACCGGCGCCCTGGTCCTAGAGGTCCCCGGTCCCGAGGGACACGCCAGGGCGGATGCCCTGGCCAATAAAATGGCGGCCCTCTTCGCCGACAAAGAGGACGTTCGCATAGCGCGTCCGACGAAGAGGGCCGACATCCGGGTCCGCGACCTGGACAATGCGGCTACCGTGGAGGACGTTATCTCCGCGGTGGCGGTCGCCGGGGGCTGCGGGCCCGGTGATTTGAAGGCCGGGGAGATCCGCCCTGGACCCGACCGCATGGGGACCCTCTGGCTGAGGTGTCCCCTTGCGGTCGCCAAGAAAGTTACGGACGGGGGACGCATCCGCGTGGGGTGGTCCCGAGTCCGAGTGGAGGCCCTGAGCAGCCGCCCCCTCCAATGTTACAGATGCTTGGAGTGGGGCCACGTCAGGGCCTCCTGCAAAAGCAAGGCCGACCGCAGTGGCCTTTGCTACCACTGCGGCTCGGCCGGCCACAGGGCCGCGGCGTGCGGCGCACCGGCGACTTGCCCGGTGTGCCGTGACGCGGGGCGGCCCTGTGGCCACAA
>NW_022639544.1:16696-16818 GCF_010583005.1 Odontomachus brunneus
TCCATGGGGGGAAGCCTGTATTCCCCCCTACGAGGCCCCCCCCCAGACGGAAAGGACGAGGGAGTCGGGGTCACTATGGTGGAGATGGATATGGCCGTCAGGAAACTCGGCGCCAAGAAGAG
>NW_022639544.1:16828-17168 GCF_010583005.1 Odontomachus brunneus
CGACCGCAGTGGCCTCTGCTACCACTGCGGTTCGGCCGGCCACAGGGCCGCGGCGTGCGGCGCACCGGCGACTTGCCCGGTGTGCCGTGACGCGGGGCGGCCCTGTGGCCACAAAGTAGGAGGCCCCGCTTGCCAAATGGGCAAGCGGGGCAAAGGGGGTCGGAGTGGGAGAAGGAGACGCAAAGCCTCCAATAACCCTCCCACTCCGCCCCCAGAGAAAATTCAGGAGCCTCCCCCCCGACACCGGAGGGAGAGGCCCCAAGTCTCGCGACCCCGGCCTCCCCCGCGGACCCTGCCCCCAAGGAGCAGAGGGCCCCGCGGGCGGCCGGGGCCAGCAAGA
>NW_022639544.1:17178-17315 GCF_010583005.1 Odontomachus brunneus
GATGTGGTGGGAGCGGACCTCTCTCCCCCGGCCCTTATCAGGGCCATGCTTGGGGGAGACGAGGGCTGGTCCGCCGTCACCTCCTTCTGCGACGCAGTGTTGTCGCAGAAGGAAGCGGACGAGCGAGTCCGCAGGGG
>NW_022639544.1:17343-17867 GCF_010583005.1 Odontomachus brunneus
AATCTTAACCGCGCTCGCGGAGCTCAGGGGCTCTTTATGCAGTCCCTCCGCGAGCGCGGTTGCGGGCTGGGTATCGCCTCCGAGCCACACCTCGTCCCCGGGAGTCACCCCACCATAGTGGGTGACGTTGAGGGGCGGGGTGGTAAGTGCTCGGTGGCGATATTCTGGCAGGAGGGAGACGCCTCTCCCCCGATCTCATTCGTGGAGAGGGGGAGAGGCTATGTCGCGGTCGAGTGGGGGGCCCTAGACGTGGTGGGGGTGTATGCCCCCCCCTCGTGGAACCTCGCTCACTTCGAGCACCTTTTGGGCCGGCTAGGGGATCTCATCTTGAGGCGTCCCCAAAGACCGGTCCTGTTAGCCGGGGACTTCAACGCCAAATCGGCACTATGGGGGTCCTCGGTAAGGTGCCGAAGGGGCGGGGTGTTAGAAGAATGGGTCGCGTCTCATGGCCTCTGTACCATCAACAGAGGCCGGAGGAGCACCTTCGTCGGGCCGCAGGGGAGATCGGTGATAGACGTCACCTT
>NW_022639544.1:17877-31929 GCF_010583005.1 Odontomachus brunneus
TCCCGATTTCCCGGGGGTGTGCGTAACGCATTTCCTCTGCCTCAAAAAAAAAAAAAAAAAAAGGAATTTCCTCGGAATTCTTGATAATGTTCAAAATATCCTGGACTGGAACATTAGTAAATAGCGAGACTACATCAAAACTCACCAGGATATCATTAGTATTCATCTTGATTTTTGTGATCTTATTCACGAAATCCGTTGAATTCTTGATATGGGAATCATTGAAACCAGTAAGTTTCTGGAGGGATTTGGTGAGATAGCGGGCTAACTGGTAGGTACGTCCCCCAATATTGCTGACAATAGAGCGTAAGGGCACTGATTCCTTCTGGATTTTTGGAAGACCGTAGAGTTTAAGTGCTGAAGAATCTTGAGGGTTTAAATACTTGATAGTTTGAAGAGGGAGACCTGCATTTTTCAGAAGAGAAGATGTTTTCTTCTCTATGCTAGATGTTGGGTTGCATTTGAGTTTCCTGTAGACTTTTTGGTCTGAGAGTAAACTATCGCTGATTGGCTGGATTCAAGCCTCGTCTCCTACTCCCTAACACTATCTACACAAAGGAAGGGAAAGGGGGCATATAAGGACAACCTTTACCCAAGGGAGCTCAGTATCAGAGTTCTCAGCCCTGATGATGCAAACTGCAACGTTTGCGAAACGTCGGCACATCGCTGATTCAAGACACGGCTCCATTCCGGAAGCTATACCTAGACATTGTATCAATGGCCGTGAAAGCCTCAAATCTAGGACTGATGAGTCTTTTAAGTTACAGTTGGATGAAGAACATCATATTAGTAAATCATTTTGTTAAAACTTGAAATAGGTTTAGTTACTTCTTTTCCAATTGATTACATGCATTGTGTATGTCTGGGTGTCGTGCGAAAACTTGTACATTCTTAGGTCGACAGACAACCATTACAAGTAAAACTTAGTAGTAGATCTACAAATATATCAGAACGATTAATATCACTGAAGCATTGCATTCCTACAGAAATTAACAGAAAACCTAGGTCATTGTCAGAGTTACAGAGATGGAAAGCCACTGAATTGAGAACATTGCTATTATATACAGGTCCTTTAGTTCTTAAAAATGTAATCGGTGAAGCTATTTATCAACATTTTTTATTATTGCATTGTGCAATTGCAATACTAATTTCTAAACAGCACATTTCTAAATTTACATGTGGCTTTGCTGATAAACTATTAAATATCTTTGTTAATCATTGCGAAAACATTTACGGACTACAATTTTATGTATATAATATACATATGTTGTCTCATTTAAGCGATGATGTAAAGAGATTTGGCTCTTTAGATATATTTTCCGCCTTTGAATTTGAGAATTATTTAGGACAACTTAAACATAAAATTAAATCTCCTAACAAACCACTTCAACAAATATACCGTCGACTCAAAGAACTTTCTATCTCCTCTGCTAATAAACGTCTTACAACTGAGCCTTCTATACTGTATGAGCTAGAACATACTTCTGGACCTTTACCAACGATTGGTTGTCATTATAAACAATTTAAAAAACTGCGTTTTGAATCTTTTAACTATTGAAAGTTATTCTTCTGCTGATTGCTATTGTCTTACAAAGGACAATTTAGTATTACAAATCCTTTATATATATTTATATATAATATTGTAGTAGCATTAGGGAATCAAATTTTAATAATTGGTAAATATTTTCTTTCATCTGATTCATTTTATTCTTACCCAATAGAATCTAAAAATTTGCACATTTTTGAGGTAAAAAATTTCAGCAGAGATTCATACATGGTCCTACAAAGATATTATTGCGAAATGTCTATTTTTACCAATGATAGTGGATACAGTGTGGATATCTGTTCCTATAATACATTCATTATCAGTCTGAAATTAGTATGTTCTTTTACTTGCATATGTTCTTACAGAGGTTTATGTTAATAAATTATATTTATATATATTCATTTTGCAATTGTTTTGTTTCAACGACATGATATATGCTTCATATCAAATAATGTATGCTCCGTCACAATACAATGTAACAAAAATACTCTGTTAATAAATAAAAAAAAAGTAATATACATATTACGTTACTTTATTTTTAAAAAATACTGAAATGACGTCTTTCTTACGTCCAAATAGAACTAAATAAGGATATCCTGACACGTCATTTTCACGTCTTCTTATAACGTCATTTTTACGTTTTATTATGACTTATTCCGGTCATTTTCACATCATTTATACGTGATTATAAAAGAATAACTGACGTCACGACTGACCAAAATCTGACGTGAAAATCACGTGACGCTGCTACCTGGGAAGTTGTGCCAAGATATACTTTTAATCAATTTAAATCTCACTTTCGGATGCACCCCATAACTGCAAATGAATTAGAATAAGTATATACTTAGTAAGAACAGCAACAGAAGGAAGAGTGCCTACCAACCCTCGTATATAAATCCTGGTATACATATGGATATTAGCAACTCCAGACTCATGTAGGTAAAACAAAGTATATTCTCAATACATATAAATCCAATATTACAATTTTTATTTTATTGTAAATAATTATTTTAAACAGGTCGATAGAAATACAATTTTGGATAGACAGATTATCATTGCACCGATATTTTATACGTGTGATCCATGCTATATGTAACATTTCTTCAGAAGTCATGTTGGCCAGGAGCTCATACAATAGACAATATAAAGAAAGGATTCTATGAAAAAGTTGGTATATTTGACGTTATTGGCTCAATTGATGGCAGCAAAATAGAAATAGACGCTCCAAAAGTAAAAAGACATTGAAGAAAATAAAAATGATATAAAATTCTTGTTTAAATTACATAAACAATTATTTTCAGATAGATGCAGCTTCATATCGTACGAGCAAGAAGAAATATGCCATCCAGCTTCAAGCAGTTTGTGACACATCCTTATGTTTTACAGTCTGTTTTGTCGGTTATCCAGGAACAGTCCATGATACTCGTGTGCTTCATAATTCTCCATTATATAAGGATGCAATGAGTAACAAACGTGCTTTGTTCCCCAATGGAGAATATATCATTGGAGACAAAGGTTACCAGCCAGTAAGAACTTGACTAATAACTCCATATAAAGATAATGGTGCTTTGGATGAGGTATGTCAATAAAATCTATAACATACAGTGAGCTTTTGCGTGCTATTGTATGTGAGTATATGAGTTATTATTGCATAACGTATGCTGTAACGCATTTGTAATGTTATAAATATAATATAATTATATGTCATAATCATGTAGTTCAACATGAAAAAAATGTATGGTATACTATAGACTTTAATCTATTTATTATCTTAGGAGTAGGCAATCATATTTTACTTAAGTGCAGTTATTAATGTTTTTTCTATCCTTAGACTCATAGAAAATTCAACAATATTCTATCAAGAACGAGACAGGTGATAGAGCGGGCATTTGTTCTTCTGAAGGAACGCTTTAGAAGATTGAAACATTTGCCCATGGATCTTATCCATGAAATGCCTCATGCAATTTTAGCCTGCCGTGTGTTACACAATTTGTGTCTACAAAGACATCGTGAGATAGCAAGAGATCTTGAAGAATACATCATAGAGGGAGAAGAAGAGGAGAATGAACAAGACAGAAATTTGTATGAACAAATGGATATTATTTATGATGAACAGGAACTAACTTTGCATGAACAATTAGTAGATGACAATATTGATGAAGAAGAACAATATTTGTATGAACTATTAGATGATATTAACGATAACGCTACGCCTGGTCAAAGAAAACGTAACTATTTGAAAGATAGGTTAACTTAATTCAAAATATGAATATATTCATGTAATTATTCCGATAGAATTTTCTTGAAACAATTATGATGATGCAAAAATATGTAGACATATTGGGTGCTTTCCAATTGCAATATCCCTAGACACTTTCATGCACACGGCGACACAAGTTGCATTCCAATTGTCGTAATCGTCGACACAACACTACACATCCGTACTTAGCTCGAGGGCTACTAGTCGGCTGTGTAAACTAGTGTTTTCTAGTGAAAATTCAAGTTAATAAGCGTAACGGCTTGAAAAGAGACTGGCATTTGCGACGTGAAGTGGATAATATCTTTTTTATTATTTAGATTTTATTATTTATTATTAAAAAATATCAAAATATAAGCATAATTGAAAAATAATCCTAACCTTATCCGACATATATACACATTAGTATACATTTTGTTCCAATTGAATCGTGCACAACGTTACACTTTGTGCATTTCTGTGTACATATGTGTTAAGATGTGTTAAGCAATTGGAAAGCACCCATTGTAATCAAGAAATTTGGTTCAACTGGACTTAGTTTTTAAGGCTATTATGCTGGATAATGTAAAAAAAAAATCATTTATAAAATAAAAAATGTTGATATCAAACGATATATTGTTAAAATATTGATTAATATGAATGAATAATATATAAATATATGTGGGAAATACTGATATATGATGCTGCTGACGGATGCAAAGTTATAAAGAAACGACATCTAACTAAAAATTACATAACAAAATATAAACTTTACAAGTTTAACTTGCACTAATAATGAAAAGAAAATTGATTAATAAAGACTAACATACTATATAACTATATAGTACCACACTATATAACATTCGCAGCATCTTCATATTACAATAGCACCATTTGTATATAGTATATCATCATAATTTTCCATGGATATTGAAGGTACATTATGATGCTGTATCATTATAAAATACACATTAAAAGATTCAACAAATGTCTGTTGTAAATAATACAGTCATTTGTATATATTTTCACAACAAATGTGATTTTAGTATGTACATTTGTATCATATCTTTCAATTACCTTCCATTATGATCAACTACTGCTTGAATATTGTAAGATGCCCATCCTTTTTTATTAACAAAATCTCTGTAACCTTCTTCTGGTATTATAATAGGCACATGAATTCCATCGATACTACCAATTATTTGAGGTATATGAGATACGTTTTCAAATTGCTTTGCAATAAATGCAGCTTCATTTTCGTTTGGCATGTTAATATAAGTGGGAGTTAAAACTTTATTAACTGCTTGTATAATTCTGTAAAGGCATTTCTTTACTGTTGACTTATGTATTCCAAATACATTCTCAACTACTCTGTATTCAGAACAACTAGCAATTTTATACAAAGCTACAGCAACTTGTTTTGTTACAGATATAGGCTCCTAGCCTTTAAAAATTGTATTTTGGGTTCCAATTCATCTTTTAGTAAATCACACAAAATTTAATAAAACTCAGTTTTGACATTCGGAAACTTTCGAGCCATTCCAACTCAGTATAATGATGTAACACAATGAATTCCCAAAATTCGTTACTTCTTTTTTTCATCTATGTTCTTCTGTATTGTATGCCCTTCGTAATAAGTTGATGAGGTATTATATTACATATTACTTCCCACGTTAAAATTAAATTATATTTTTATTCCAAACATAACCTTAATAGACGTAACAAGGCTCGTCGCCTTGCTCTTATCGTCATCATATGTTTTCTTCGAGCATATTGTAACTTTTGAAACATAAAATTTCGCCATATACTTATATACATTATTATTATCATTTTTCTCGTTTTTATTCAAATTAATACAACAAAACATAATTCACTCCAAAACAAAAATCCACTCACAAAACAAAATCAAGTAAATTTTCGATCTTGTTCTAACACCGCTTTCAATAATACTTTGGAAACAATTTGCTTTCAACGATCTTTGCAAAAAACTTGAATGTACAGCACGCTTCCTTGAAAATATGAGGTTTGAAATAACTAAGGTCTCTGAGTACTCTGAATGTCCAACAAAACTATCTAAAGCAAGTTGTAGTTCCAAATACCACCACTATGAAGCAATCGACATGAATTAAATTCGTATTATATTCTTCCTTTAGTACGTTCGATGTAAACGCACCTGTATTAAAACATTGGTACGCATCAAATTTAATACGCGTACTAACGTTTTGACGATGTAAACCAGACCAATAAGCAAGCTCCGTGAACGCACCTTTAGAAGCGAACGTGGCTCGCACGATAAGTGTCGTAAACGCGACAGTAGCTAAGTTCTGTCGACGCACAATATCTGCAGTGCCAGAGATATCGTAAAAAGAAGCGTCCACCCTGTGATGGCGGCTGCAAAGTTATCCGGGAAGTTATCTTGCGAACCCTTTTTTCACCCACTGGCAGTGTCAAGGAGGTGGAGATACTAAAACCTCGTACGAGGTAAGCCAACGTGTCGTGAACAGACACTCTAAAGGCGGAGGCCTAACGTGCAACGTACTCTAAAAGGCCTCAAGCCGTTGCTCGCGCCGGCTTATATAGTCGCTGAGCTAAGATTTAACTGCGAGTGACGGTCCGATGAAGCCGTCGCCGCGAAGCGGCGGCGGCGCGAAGCAGCGTCGGCAGACGGACGCTTGCGAGCATCGCGGTGCCTAGAGCCCGGCTGTCTGCAGTACTCTATCCATACGAAACAACTATGTTGCCTAATCATTATGTTGTCAAATTTCTGATTTATCTTGCAATTTTTTTTTCAGATTGTTCAATCTGAATCTTTATGTTATATAAGATTTGTTTGCGATATATTTAATTGTTTACAAACTTCTCGTACAGAAATGTTCTCATTACTTCGTAAAAGCTCACTGACACGTATCAAGTTTACTTCTAACTGTAACTGTTATTCCTCGTCCTGTTTTATTGGCGTTTTCAACAGATGTTACATTGTCTTTAAATTTTTTAGATCAAATATATATGAAAATTCTGCTTATTACGTCCTCTTTGAAAGCTTTTTTCTGATTGGTTTTCGACGCGATATATTTTAAGTATAAACAAGACTCTCCGGGAATCATAAAGGCTCGAAACAAACACTGTAAATATTTCGTTAGAATTTTGTTTTAAAGGATACTGGATAAAATCTCATTTTAAATTTGCTTCATTCGATTTTTCAGAAAGTTTTTTGCACATATATTAATAATTATTTTAAAAGATATATATATATATATATATATATATATATATGTGTGTGTATGTGTATAATTGGCAATTTCTAGGTCACTGATTAATTTATTTATTTAAAAAAAATATACATATTACCTATATAAAACAACGTTTTATTATTACAAAAAGCTACAGTTGATTTTAGTTCGGAATAACGCAACAAACGTATTAAATTAATTTTTAATAAACACTTTGATTATGACTCATTATAACTCTTAATACTCATTATAACTCTTATATATAATGACAATTTTTATTCATAATTCTCCTGTATATAGGAGTGCAAGAATAATTATTGAACTCTTTAATATACTATTGTTTGATCTTGATAAATTACGTTGGAAAACGTGGGTCGCGTTACACCGCGCTTCATACTAATTATTAATACAAAACGTTTTTGAGCAATAAGAATAATATGTACAAATTATTTTAGAAATATACAAACGCATAATCTTCTTCAGGAATTAGATTTGTATGAACAATTTAAGCGAAATCTATACGTATCACTATGCGTAATAATAATATTAATAAACTAATAAACACGGGCGACGCAACATGTAATATTACATGCAAAATATTATAAAGTTGTTACAAAGTATATTTTTTAAACATGCCCTAATCGTTTTGACGTACTAGGTATGGAGATAATAACAAAACTAAAATTCTTTATGTATATAAGAGAGATCTAATACATAATATATAATATATAATATATGAGCAATAAATAATTTTTTGTCTATTTTTCATAAAATTTTGGTACGAAATATTGAACATATTTCATATTATTAAATTCAAGACAACCACAATATATGTGAAAATTTGGTTGAATTAACAACTTGTTTTCTGTCCTCTCTAACATGTTTTTAGCGGCACACACAGTTACATGTTTTATAATTAATTTATCAAATATTTGGACATAATAGCATATAAATTAGTATCATGTAACAACAAGACTGGGATTGTGTCGATGTTTTTTAGATTTTTCGCTCACCCTGTAAACCCTTCGTAGTTTCGTTCAATACAATTGGTTATTAATCTCAATATAAAAGTCACGAGAATACGAAAGAAAACATGAGTTTTCACGTATTGTTGATTTAGCTATTATTACTTGAATACATGAACAAATATAGTGCGTATAAATAAGATTAGTAGTTGTATAAATAAGATTAGTACTTGTTATCCGAATAAAATTCATCTAACGAACAAGTTACGAACATGTTTACTTTTATTATTAAGTGACTTACGTTGGAGCATTTAAATTGTGGCTGTGAAGTCGTACTGTCGTGGCAGAAGAATAGAACAGTGTAATAGTTAAATGTGTTACTTTATATAGATCGTAATACTAATTAAATCGAGCGAGATCGTGCGTTCGGTTAAATTATTTCAATCTTTCTTTCTCTGTCAAACCTTGTTATATCATATTTATTGTAACTTATAAATATCTCTGTATGTATATATATATTTATACTATAATATTTACACTCTTAAGCATGTATCGCCAAAAATTGGCGAATCATGTTGAAATAAAAACTCTACATAATAACAAAAGACATAAGTATTGTCAAGAACAGAAGAAAAGATAGTACCGACAAATTAGGAGGGTCTTCAATTGTCAGAACTTATGCGGTACAATGTATTAAATACTGGCCCATCCCAAGCCGGTAATCGACCGGTCACCATCTATTTTCCGACCACCTTAAGGCGTTGTTTAACCTGGTAATCGAGCATCAAGCGGTATTCTTAACTTCAACAATACTTTGACAATTTATGCTTATATAATATATCCTTATATGGTGATCTCCCGTTACCGTATTGGCGATACATTTGTAACCGCGCACCTATACATATCAGATATGTACAGGAAGCTTTGTACCTTCTAAACGAAAACATCATGAATTGTACCTACAATCAAATCACTGTATGTATTATTATCTCGTGCACCCCGTACTTCATATTAATATACCAGAAAAGTTAATATATGAAAATGTATCTTCTATCAATAAGTAATCAACGAAATGTCGTTTCAGTTAGAAATTAGTACCTCGAATTTGGAGGTACTACGCGGTACATGATTAAGAGTGTATTCATCGTAATAGTAATAACAAACGTCCACGAAGGTAATTCGTGTTAATGTAAAAAATTCAAGTGGAAATGAGTACACGACGTACGTAAGACGAGTACACGTTTTGCATTCATATTCTTCTAGATCTACGATCCGATGCTAACAGACTTTGACATTTGGCACGTTTTGCTGTCACGAGGAATTTAGCCCGTGTCTATATAAACGATGCTGGGAACGTTGTTAGCTAGAAGGAATATTAACATCTAACTCGGTACACATTTTGATTTCACGGCCGTCTTCGAGCTTGACGATTGAGAATCGACTACAAAATATCAATCTATCGTTAATTACATGTAGCCTACATATATTGAGCAAGTATCTAATTAAATTAACCAGTATTCCAAGATGTTTTAAACAATTTATCTACGGAAGAGTGTGAAATTTCGCGATTTGTGTCACGATGATTAGATTATTCGAACTTAATTCTAAACTTCGAGAATAAAATTCGACTGTGTGAATTTTACGGAATCAGATTATCACGATAAATAGGATAACCCTATGCGAATCGGATCACAGAGTGAACAGAATCAAAATAATTTTGACGCTGTTATCGTTAATTTTGTGCTTCAAACTATTTTATCATATCAATTAATTCTCATATGGCAAAACAACTCGTTTGAAACGAAAAACTAACGACAACTGTCTCACATCATATTTTGACCATATTCACCTGGGTCTACACTAAATAATACGGTAACTAAACAATGTATATATTTGATTGCAAAATAAATTATATGCAATATAATTTCTCTATTAAATAATATTTAATCGCTCTCTCTGTTGAAATAATGGTACTCAAAGACGGCGCAGCTATGGTTTTATCGTTAAATACAATCGATACGGTATAATAATAATAATTTTATACGGCTATCTAAAAAGAGATTGTGTACTAGCGTTCGTAATCATCGTGTCGATATATAAACGTTCCTCCGTGCTCTCTAAGGGGCCTCTCTGTTTCGTGAGGTGTCGCATTTTGAACGAACGAATCGCACGATATTCTATTCTAGGCAGTCGTTTCCCTCCGCTTATTAATTACAGGCAGAACCGCTGTTCCCGTTCGCAGCCTGAAACCGTCACAGATTTCATTTACACCACAAAGTGCTAATAAAAAGATTACGAGAACCATGTTATGGGAGGCAGATAAATTACCGCGCAAAATCGAATTTTTAAATTTGCACAGATCCGCAATCAACAATCTATTCGTCGCTCCGTGTACGATTGCAGCGAATCAAATATATTACCACGAATATCTAAAGCTTGTATCTTTCGATTGTAATTTCGTATTTGTCTTTCGATCTTTTTATTTTATTGCCTTCGTATGAACTAGTTACGCGATTTCCACATATGATGTACGACTTGTACATTAAAGACACTGTAGTGTATTGTTAAGAGCGAAACCGTTTGAACACTTTTCCTCTAAAGAAGTTAATAACCCAGAATGTTGTCACATTCAAGAATCACTGTTTGTTATAGCCGATTACCGCGCAAGTCCGTAAGCAGTGATTTTCAAATATAACAACTAGATGAATTATTGACTTTACAAGAAAAAAGTTGTCTAAACCGTTTCGCTCTCGACTATACACCAACTACTACGAACTGCTACTTCTTCAGGAAATACGACCTACGCGATTCGTTCTTGCAACCGTAAGATTTCATTACGACTCGATGAAATGTGCGTCGGTGACAGATACACTGAAGTAGATCCCGAGGGAATCAATCAGTTGCGCGGAGTACATCTGCCTCGTGAAACACCCGTAAGATCTCCTGAACTCGGCAGCCCCGACCGCAAGCTCGTCCCCAACTGACATCAAGGCGAGTTAATCGCACCAGCGTTCGTATCGAGATACGAATTGGAAGAGATGCGCGGCACCGATCTCGATGCTACCTTTAAATTCGCCTGACTTCCGTAGAAGGAGGTGAAGGCCGTGTCAGAGCTGACACTCAAAGGTAGACTCGTCGCGTCCATCGTCTCCCTCTCGCTGCCGAGGGTGGACGCCCTTATGTCAAGAGTGCCGCTCACACCGGACATGCCGGAGCTTGTGGCCATCTCCACTTCGCCCACGTCGGGATGAGACATGTGTCTTAAAATAAGATCATTTTTAATGCTTCAACGATAAATCATTCATGCTTCACGCATGATTATCGAGACGAAAATTGTTGGCAAACTTGTTGCCACATTTAACACAGACTCTACCTGTAATCTGGAATAGGCGGCTCAATGTGTTGTCTTCGTGAGTTCGTCGACATGGGCGTTCTCTTTATCGCGTAAATGTATATGCCGGCCATCGTGAGGGTGTACGAGAAGAAATACAACAAGTGAAACTAAAATAAAAGGCAGAGAAGGAAATTATCGTATTGACTGGGACAGTATTTTCTTAGAAAACGAAAGAAATGGTTAAACAAGTGGTTAAACAAGTGAAACTAAAATAAAAGGCAGAGAAGGAAATTATCGTATTAACTGGGACAGTATTTTCTTAGAAAACGAAAGAAATGGTTAAACAACGATAATCATTTCGCTGACAGATATTTGTCTCAGACAACTTTGTGTTTCTGATACGTTCATTACCAGCGTCATATATGTGTGACAGCAAAAAATCTTTCTTATGTCCGCATTATCAAACTAATGTAGTTTTATATAATTATGTAAAAAGAAAATACTAAATAATCTGTAAGAAGAGTTCTCTAAATAAACCGTAGTAGAGAACGTATTAATAGATAATGTTTCGAAAATAAGTGACTTAACTTTAGAAACTCATTCTAGTAATTTTGATAAAAAAAAGTCATTTGTGTACGAAACATAAGCATTTGCGATCGATCGTACAACAAGTATAACGTTAGCAATATAATGATCAACCTACTTTGTAATGATGATTAAGCATTCCCATTAAAATGTTGAATGAATCTGAGGTGAGTAACGCCAACTGCAAGGCGGTAGCACCTGATTCGAACAATATTACCGGCACCAGAGAGAAAAACATAAATTGCGTGATGCAGTAAAGAATCAGGATCGTTATTACTGGCACGTTATCCCAATGGAACGATTCTATTTGGAGCCTCTCGAGGACCGCGCTGCAACAAAAGGATCGAAATAAAAAGTGTGCACTCACCACGTGCGTGAGCTTCCGACTTTTCCCGCGATAATGTACTTACATCTGCATACAGCTCAATATCGTACCAAAAAATCCGATCATACCCAGATATTCAATAATATCGACCGTTTTAACCGCCAACTCCTGCAGGACCGTCGTGACCGAGAATAATACTGCGCCACCAAGACAGAGCATATCGCCGACGAGTTGATTCTTTCCTGGTACGGCAAAATATGAATAATATGAATTCTCAATCGTTTTTCTTTATCGTATAGTAGCATATCTTACTTATATTAGTTTTACACATAAAATCAACCACAAGTATGTAATTAACCTTTACAATCCGCTTTAGTAGCGTGGCAACAATTTTGTGAAATACAACTATAATTCTTATTGTTATTATTACCATTATTATTATCCACCTACTCCATTCAAATTAATGAAAAAATTTTAAAAGATATAAAAATTTTAGAAATTTTTTGAATAAAAATTTGAGAAAAAAGTAGAAATAAATAATTAAATATACAGATATACTTATGTCATACAAGTTTTTACTATTTTGCTAATAATAAACTTTAAAATTTATCTAAATAATAATTAATATTTTGTTCTATATTTTGCATCTTTTTATCATATATTTATCATATATATTATCATATATATTATCATATATATTTTTACATAATTCTCTCTCTCTCTCTCTCTCTCTCTCTCTCTCTCTTTCTCTTTCTCTATAAAAAGTAAATTAATGTTCTTTTATGAATTTTAATATAAAAAGAGGTTTCTGCATAATTAAATAAAAAAATGTATATGCCGGCCTGTATAATTGAAAAAAAATTAAATAAGAAAAGCTAATTTGAAAGAAAAATTATCGTATAATCCGGGAAACCACTATAATGGCACAGCGGAAGTCTTAAAAATTTCTATAAATCTATCCCTTGATATGTACAAGAAAGTTCTAATTTAAAGATTGTTAAACTTGTCCAAAAGACCGTTCGGAATATAAAGGTTAAGTGTAATACAATTAGATAAACAGTTTGTTATCGATAATTTCCTTGAAAACGAATTTTCTTAAAAACAAAGAAGCATCTCGCTAGCGTTGATAATTACCTGTAGCCGTAGGATCGTTATTGTCATCTATTCCAGCCCAAACCAAACATCCCACACCCATCAAGCAGACAGATACACCGACGATGTGCACCATTCGGTATCTAACGCCTAGCACCAGAAACGAGAGTACCAAAGCGACTGGTATTGCTACACAATCGAGGAGCTGAAACATATTTTTTTTTATTTCACGAAATATTCGCATGTTAAAGGACTTACGAGTGCAGACGGATGACAATGAGTAACTCATAACGCTTGCATATAACTGCGTTTGATTAAGAATGAGTGGCTCGGACAAAGAGGGAACGAGCATTGTTGGGTCGAAGACCCATCGTCCTCCTTTTTACTATAGCCGTATAACCACAATACCTGTTCCGTTCGCCATTCATAGTCGACGCGAATACTACGCTCGTTAAATAGCACTGATACGAACTGCAACGACGCGGAGAAAGTTACGCACGTGAGTAGGAAATCATATATTAAACAATGTCGATAAAAAACATGCTTCAATAAAGTGCATTTTAAATGCAAACGAAAGCGATTGAAACCAATTTCTTTTATGAATTATTTAAGAAACGAAAGCTCCACAAAATCATGAAGACGATAACGTGAAATAATTCATGAATGAATGAATGAATGAATGGAAAAATATCAGCATGAAATATTGCTCTCATGATGATGTTACAAATAATATAACATA
>NW_022639544.1:31939-53379 GCF_010583005.1 Odontomachus brunneus
TATATATATATATATATATATATATATATATATATATATATATGAGAAAACGTATTATATAATAAAAATATGTTTTCATCCGTATTATCTGCGTGCTCACGATAAAGAATCCGCTTGTATATTCATATACCTGTATACTGGCGAGGCTGGTAAATTGATGCGACGACGTGATGAGAGTGCATGCTTCAACGTCGATCAGAGCTAAAAGCAAGTATCTCCAGCCACGGGCCTTTATGACGGAAATTAGGCCATTTCCCACACCTCTGCAGGACATCCACGTCGTGTAGACTAAGCACATCATCATGTAGTGCGGAAGATTTTGACCTGTCTCGCAAAAACAACGACGACTAATTAGCCACCTCGATACGACTCCACTGCACACCAACTAATAATAATATTATATCAATGTACTGTTTCTTTTTCTTAATACTTTTTTGCGTATTATATATATATATATGTTTAATTCTAGTTTTTTTCTCTTTGTTTTATACTTTTTTTGTATATTATGTTGTTTTTTCTATATTTTTTTTCCTGTGTATCAAAAAAACATTTTCTCGTATTTAATTAAATAAATAAATAAAAAATATAATTTTTCACTTAGTGTGACATAACTGTTATATATAATATATGCTATATAGTGTATTGCTCTTATATTTGAATTAAGTAAGAAATTATAACATTGATGTAATGTTACTTTTAATTAGTATTTATTGGTGAACAAAGATTGATATTATTGTAATTTTAACGAAATTAAATTTCAACCAAATTAAAAGTCTCTCCTATATAGATTACCCGTTGGAAGCGAAAGTTTGAAGGCGGTATTCATGTGATGATTTACGAGTGTCATGAAGCACAGCACCAATGAAAGGAACTGGCCCATTATTATCGCCCTCCATACTGCCCTGTTTTATAACACATCAACAAACAATCGTTATAATTTTGTTTATATTTTGTTATATATTTTAAAAATATATAAGTGCTTTTAATTAAATTTAAATATATTTTAGAAGCTGTAAATTTTATTACAGGTCAATACGTAAATAGTCTTCAATATTTCAAAATTTATTTGCAAAAGTATGATGTCGCAAAAAAATTGATTTCACTTTCTCTAGTCAATTTTTTAGCTAAAATTCGGTTTTTAGTTCTCAATAAAATATCTCATTATCACTGTTAGACTACTTTGATAAAAGATATCAAACAATATCAGCCAAGTAAAGGCCAGATTACATTCTCGAGCTGACCAGGCGACCCGGTGTTTATCGGCTTAACTTAATAATAATAGAGAACAGTGAAGGACTTTCCAAATAATCAGATAACTTCTTGATCATTAAAGTAAAACGTTAACTGACAAAAACTGAAGCATACGTATATCAAGCACGAAAAGGGTGTTGTGCAAATCTCACACAAGCAAGGGGGATGCGAAACTACACTAACACTAGTGTCTGAATTTCTGGGGTAGAGTGTTACGATTGTTTCAACTCGTCGTCGATCGTTATCGTGTAATCTAACATCCTGCAGTTTTCAATCGAGTCCCACGTTTGCACCACAATTACACCTCACCGTATAAATCGCAAGAAGAATGCACAACCGAAGAAAGCTAAACACTCGCTACTTTCATCCCCGGGTCGTCCACCCCCTCCCGCCCTCCGACCCCACTGACTCGGCACAGGGCGGAAAACACACGGTGGCTCCTGTGGGCGCTTAGGGTTGCTGCCTCCGCGGTTACTCACGTACCATCGAGCCAAATCGGATATGTAATTTTCGATTTTGTCGCAGACCCCGTTCCTGGCCTGCATCGCTGAGTTTTGAGCGCCGTGACGATCGCCCGCTGATCCTCCCATGCCATGGTGCATTTTCACCCTGAAGGCTCCTCGCCGGCGAGCGGCACGGCCGAGGCGCTTGCGCGACCTCCTTCCGCCTTTGGCGCGGAGGGACACGCCGTTTTACTCTTGTTGTTCCACTCCCCGATTTCCCTCGGGTTGGGTGTGCGTTGGGTTGCGAGACAGCAAGTAGATTTTACTATGCGGGCGCGTAAACGTCGACGTCGACGCAACGCGACGCGGCGTCATGACGTCGCACGGGACCGCCGAAAGGAGCAATCGATCGCATCGATCGGTGCAAAAGTGCGAGGGAAATATCATGCATAATATTTAGGTAAATCGAAAAATAAAGTAATTTCTGCTAAGATTCATATGTGTCTGCGGTTCTGTTTAATTTACATAAATCACATGCAATTATGATTCGCATAAATGAGAGATCGAGGAGAAAAGGTGAGACAATCACGTAAAGAAGTATGTCTTTATTATCAGGTAGTCCTGTCGTAGAGTTTTTATTTACAATATATTGACATTTTCTCGGATATATATACTGTGAGCTCAGTCATAAATAATGTCCAAAAAGTTCGCATTTTCTCGTAGCGGTAGAGATTTGCACATTATATAAACTTTAAGTATCTTCAACTTACTCTTATACTATATCATATATCTCAAACGTTAACGCCGCGACGCAGCGCAAAAATTATGCACAAATACGATCACCCGACGTATGAAAAGAAGGCAATTGTAACGCTATGAATATGTAAATTTGTGCAGTCGGTTCCGCCGTTTCATCGATTCAACAATGTACCGTCGGCCGAAGGAAGCTTCTCGGGTGTTTTCGTCTACCTTCGATCGATCGACGCCAGTCTAGCGGATTTAAGGAGAAAACCCCTTAAATCTCGGTGGTACCCTTTCAGAGCAATCCTTACAAAGTTGGAAAAATATGTTCAATTTCACTAAATTTCGGCCGCGCGCTTGCGCACGCGCTCGACTTTTGAATCAGGCGCGAATTCCTCCGTGTCTGAACACTTTCACTATACGCAGTACCTAATTAATGCACTAAGACTCACACGCCAGAGACTCGGTCTATTTAATTAGTCGGAATAACGATAAACTGTCAAATGGAAAACGGAGACACAAGTTTACGAGGTGAGATTTCTCTTCGTCGTATTACGTGAGGTAAAATGTAGAGTTCTTTTTAAAATTTGATTCTGAACGGACTTCACCGACTTCGCACTCCTGTCCGATGAGCAAAAATTGACGCTAAGAATTATCGAAGACGCTGCTCGAGGAGGCAAGTCCCCTTCGTCAAGTAAAATCGCTTGGTCTAACAATTGGTCGCCTTAATTAGAGAATTAGGATCAATTTCTTTATTTCTTCTTGCCCTCCTCTTCTACCGTCTCGTTCTGCTTGCGGAAGCAATCGCCCACCGGGAAAAAGTCCCAACATCTCTGTTGATACATATTCCACACGTAGGTCTCCTGACCGGTATACTCGGTGTCCGGCTTGTTAATCAGGTGCATAAGGAAGAACCTGTTAACCGACATTATCAATTTTATAACTACATGTAGCTTACATAAATGGCAATTTTTCCCCTGAAAATTCGAACGCTTACGTTCAACAATTCAAATTAGTATTTTCAAAAATAATTTTGTGAAAATATCTTACGATTATCTTTCACTAACAAAACGTTACTTCAAAATTAAAATTATTAAATTAGAAACGTTTGTCAATATTTACATGTAATTCGCTAGATTATGCTCCTGCTGGACGTGAGTATCGAACCCGTGCGGCACCGCGTCGAAATATTCTTTTCCTAAGCCACATATGAAGCAGTTACTCTCCATATTCGTCTTCACGTTGTCGAGCTGATCTCGAAGCTCTCCGAACGCGTCGATGATCAAACCTGTGAATCGAATGCGTGTGTTATGTGGTGACTTTCTTACGGCTATAAATTCGAGACGCAATCTAATGTTTAATGTGCTCACCTTGAATTATAGCTAATAGAATGACGATCACGAAGAAGAAAAACGTGATGTCGAACATTATACGATAAACCTCGTAATCGTCGCCATCGGGTTCACCGATCTCGTCACCTATGCCACCGCCGGCCCTCACGCCTTTGTACAGATGGAAAACGAAGCACTGCCGACAAATGAAAAGAAATATTATCGACACTTTGGAATTAGGAATATTTCTTTGACATAAAATTAATATAGATAAAAAGATAATTATGTTGCAATTAATACTTCTTCCTTCAACTCCCAAGAATGACATTATCGTTCTATTTTTATGATCTGAATATGTAAAAGTAATCCAGCATATATGAGAACGTTCTGCATACCGTTAACATATGATGACATTTTTTATCCGTTTCGTCATCTTCCTCCTGTATGTAGAACTTTCTGAAGAAGTTGAAGGCTATTACTGTGTAGATGTATACCACGATCGTCAGCAGCATCACCGTCAAGACCAGCTGCTTCCCGTTATGCGTTACCGACTGTAAAATTGTTCTGAGAGTTTTGAAACCGACTGCAACGTCCAATAAGTGAGCAGCGAAGAAGAAATTGTTATAGTTGCCAAGGATTGAGAACGTGAAGTACCACAAACTGTATAAAAATGCCTAAAAACGATCGAAACACTTTTATGTGTGTGTACAAATGTTTAATATAAATTATTTATAGTATATATGCCCATACGTATATGCGCCAATCTTGTTGAAATTATTGAAGAGAACCTACGTTATCTGTGATGGTGACACCGGCCTTCCAAATCTGATATCTCCAGTCGATAGTTACAATGCTGCGGAGAAAATATTCTTCGACTTAAAGAGTCTCCAAAAAAGCACAAAATACTACGAAATATTCACTTACAAATGAATCAAGCCGGATCCTTCTTCCTCCTGTTGACTGAAGGAAGTCTTCTCCATTCCGAGCAGGTTGCTGATGTAATCGAAATCATACGTCTCGCTGTACTTTTGTCGGACTTTCTTTTTGACAAACTTATCCCAGTAATTCACGGGGAAAGTTTTGGCCGATATCACCATTTTGTCCCAATGGGCTTTGATGTCGTCTTCCTCTGGCGTTTCAGCTATGTATAATCCGTCGAATTCTACTCGTCGCGCAATTTCCTTTTCTCGTTTGAAGATAGCCAGTGGTACCTAAATAAATAAATATATTCATAAATTATCACGATTATATCTACAATATTATCCAAATGTGTGTGTGTGTGCTCTTCATAAGTTGAAGCAGAACATCATTCGAGAAGATTCTTCAACATAAGATATTTCATCACACTTTTAAGAATAATAATTTATTTTTAAATATCGGATTGTGTTGTTAATAGTTGCATTCCATGTACCTTCAGATGATAATATGCAACCAACATAGCGAGCGAAACGATGGAATGAAGGGCAGCCAGTAACCTCATAACATGAGCCATGTAGTAATAATCCTCCGACACCTCCACGATTTCCGGCACATCTTCATCTTCCTCTTCCGAACCATTTTCACCGCTACCGCTGCCTATTTCCACCCCACTACCTTCTGAACCCGATGGACCCTCGCCCGACATTTCCGCCAGCAGATCAGCCATAGAAGATCCACTACCTTCGACGTCCGAATCATCACCCAAAGATGTGACCTAAATTAATAATTGACATATATGTTAAAATTCTTCAGCTTATTATACTTTCTTTTGACATACAAGTACATAAGTTCGTGAAATTTTAATTTTCCAAACTTTTTTTATCATTTAAATTTGAAAATAAGAAGCAAGGTATATAAATCATTGCAACGCTTTCACAAACCTTGTAGAAGAGCAGCATGAAATTGATGCAGAAAGCGAGAATCAGCGCAACGTATTTCAGATTATAGAAATTCCTGGCCAAGAAAGATACTACGCGATGACTGTACTCAGATAGATCGATACTCGATCCTGTCGAAGGTTCGACGATAGTTTCTTGCTTCGCCTCGGCCTCGACCGCTGCCATAGCCGCCTGTTGAGCCGCAGCTGCTTCGGCCGCGGCGGCAGCTTGAGCCCTGGCTTGTTCTCCACTGTAAAGACGTCACAAATAATAATGTATTACAAGAAAAATAATTATACAACAAAATAGTTAGGTCAATTCGTGATAATCATTTAAATGATGTTTAAAATATTATCGAGAACTTTTTTAATTAAAAAAGATAAAACAATGTTTGATTTTGATACAATTATAAGCGACAAATCAAACTGCGCATTTTACAACTTGCACCTCAAATTGTTACAAGTTCTATTCTAAGCAGAAATATTGTAATTTAAACATATGGTAATGTATATCTCAAGGTACGGAGCAATCGAAAAAGATAACATCAATTTTACTCTTTTCTTATCAATCGAGAAAATTTTGTCAATTATATTATAAACTCAGAATCTCAGTTTTTGTACAATATTTACGGTTCGCTACAATTTTTGTACGGAAAAATAAATAAATTATAAATATATTTGAACATTTCTACTTACTCCTATTCCTACGACATCATTCCATATGGATTTTACAACCTATTAATTATAAGATATAGAGCACATATTTACTAAATATTTACCCAAGCAAGTCGGCGAAAGTGACAGGTGCCTCGCTTTCTGCTCCTTCAGCTCGAGCTCCCTCTTCTCCGGTACCTTCGTCCGGGGTGCTTTCGCCCGTTTCTTCGATACTGGACTGTGGTGTAGAAGTAGTCGATTCGTGCGGCGCTAATTTTATTTGTCCTCCTTCCTCTTTTGTTATATCCATTCCGAAAGCTTGTACCTGTGTAAATACAGATATTTAAGATAATATATACTTTCTAAATGTGTGCATATGCATATTAATATAGAGTGTATTGAGAGAATCTTACCTGTAGATTTGATTCATCCGGTGTTGGTGGCAAAGCGGGTAAGTGTCTTGACGGTTTCTCCTCTTCCTCTTTGACAACAACAGGCTCGTCCAAATGTGGTCCTCTCATCAGCGTTAGCAAAAGTCTCATGAAATATTTGATAACAAGGCCGACACCAAAACCAGAATAATAGAATGCATAGAAGATCATCTTGAAGAAACCGATGAAGAGCTCGGGAATTGTCATTTGTTGCATCTCAGCAATCTTGTTTTTGATGTTAGTCGGCGAGAACATGTAGAAGAAGTAGTAAACGCCGTCCTTGAAGGCCTGTATACCTCGTCTGATCGGGTCCTTGTTCCTCTCTTCGTCGTCATCGGTCATGTAAGTATACGAGGATTCTCTAGCCTTGCCGATTCCGCCACTTTCTTCGACAGTCATCAACGCGCTCGCGTGTTGCATCTCAAAAATGGCGTCCTCGCAGAAGTTAATAAAGGTTTCGAGCTTTTCCTTCTCGCCGGCCTCGACCACTGTGTTGTAGAAGTAAGTTTTCTTCGACTCTTTGATCTGCGGCTTCTCCCACTGTTCAATATTCGATTCCTTGATTTCGAAGTACACGCGTTCGATCTTCTTGTTACCGCCGAGGATTTCGATTCTACCCAGAAACGGCTCGAAGTAATTGAGAACAGAACCGGCTGTTTCAAGGAACCTGGCTAATCTCGGCTCGTTAGGCATATGTTCGGAAAGATTGGTGAGTAGTACAGCCAGATTAAAACCGATCTCCTTCGCCGGTTCGTGGAAACGGTCCATGAAAGCAATGTAATCGATTTTACCATCGTGATTAGTCTCGCAGCAGGCCAGAAGAAATTCAATTTCCTCGCTGAAACGTTTTAAAAAATTAATATTTCAATATTACCTGGAAGCGAAAATAAAGAACAGTTTGATAAAAAATATTTGAAAAACTTACTCGGTGTAACTTTTCTGCTGTTCCATCTTCTCTTTGAAATCCTTAGGATATACCCAACCATCATTGTTAACATCGACTTCTAAGAAACTTGGCGATGATACGAGATCCTTTAACTTCAAGAACATGTCAAAGTACTTGAGAATCAATTCCACGTTGCTAGCCGACTCAACCAGAGTGTCCACCATCTGCTTTCCAATTGTCCCGTTCACAACGTTACCTAGAATCAGAAAACAATAATCAACCACACCTGTTATTATTTTCGCTAAACAGAATCTGTAGTAAACGCGCGTACCTTCAAGCATGGAGAGCATCATGGTGATCATATCTTTCTGCAAATTCAATAATTCCTTCAAAAGATCCACTTGACTCGAGTGCTTCGACAATTTGTCCTGCATGTGCGAGAATAAGAAAAGGAAACCGCCAACCGCGTCCCACAATCTCGAATGCGCCAGAGCCTGTTGATTCTGAGCGCATGGACCTTGGATAACTTCAGTAAGAGTGTTGAACACTTGACTGGCGACACCGATAGCCTTGAAGAAATTCGCTTTGCCTGCGGAGTCGATAAGCTCCTTGCTCGAGTAATGCCAGTAGAAGTCCATGATAGACTCTTGAAGTCGCAGCAGGTAATCCACAGTGCAAATGACCACGTTCACTGTTGTTGTGTTACCAGCCTGTGTCCTTAAGTAATTCTGCCAATCTGTCAAAAACGAGATAAAATCATACCTGTCACTTGGTCGAATTCGCTTTTTGATAATGACAAAATATTACTTACCAAGATTGTGACCTTCACAGGTAAGTTGGATGAAACGAAACAGAGCGCAAGTAAATTCAGCGTCGTGCATATTCTTCTCACCAGCTGCACCCTCAGAACCCACACCAAGACCTTCGGCCTTTGTGTTCCTCTCAAAAGCATCCAGATCTAACACGCTGCAAGAGTTCATCAGACCAGCAATAGACGTGAAGAAACCGACGTCTTTCTTCTCCTTCAAATGATTCAGCATTCCCCGCTGGATCTCGATATTGCCGCCGCGTAAAATCGAAATGCCGAGCTCCAGAGTCTTCATGACCATATCGCTAGGAACACCCTTGCAGGCCGATATGTGCAGGAGGACCATCTCTGCAACGCCCCGATTTGCCAGTCGAGCTTGGTGAAACAGAAGTTTCTGCTTTTCCATTTCTTGTTCCTATGTAAAAGGATAACATATTATAATAAAAGCAGAAGAATAGGAAAGCATAAATTTTACAAATATGTACAATGCAAAAATGTTTATAAATTAGACATATAATTTATAATTTTATTGCTAATTATCATTTATTGCTCTTTTTAAATTATTGCTATTAATTTAAAAGTGCAACTTTATTTTATAACGTATATAAATATAATATAATACAGCGTACTAGTATTATATATCTTACCATTAATTTATGCATGGGCCTCTTGAGAGTTACGTTAAAACAAAGAATAGGAAATTCAGTAATATTGTTAGTAATAGATCGAGCGAGGAAAACACAAGATTGCAACAGCCTACAATGTCTCGCTTGCTCATGAATAGTACATAGTATTGTACTTGACGTCAATGAAAAAAACAACGTACAATTCGACAAATTCGGGTGACGAGATGTGGAGAACACATATGATTGACACTTTGGACTGCGAGCATACATTAAGCGGATGGATTCTCGCACTAACTACTTATTCTTACCATAAGTAGCTTATGTGCCGGCTTCTAGGCGAATTAGTAAGTTAGAAAAAGATAGGGAATTTGTTAATAGATAAATTTTCTCTAGAGCTCTCTTGTTGAAGGATTTTCCTTATTATTTTATCAAATAAACAACCAAAGAAGATAAATAAATTCACGTTTCGTAAAAATGTCGCACGAAATTACATAATAAACTTTTCTTCAACAAAATGCACATAAAGTACACTTTTATCTATATAATTATCTACGTAGGAATTACTGTTAATCGCACATATATATATATATATATATATATATATATATATATTAATTTAATTATTATATTAACTATTACCCTTCGAATTTTTTTATTACTTGGAGATAAATGAACTTTATCAATCGGAGATACTTACATGAATCGAAGCTCCACCCTCTTCCTCGCCTCCTCCCTCTTCTTCACCCTCCTCTTCCTCTTCACCACAAGATTTGGAGATAATCTGTGCGTAACTCATATAAAGCTGGTCCTCCTGGAGAGCACCCGATCGTTCAGTCATTGCACCGCGACAGAAAGTTGTGACCAACTGTGTCAATGGGTCGGGCTTGCTTTCATCCTCGTCCTTGTCCATTTTCTTCAACTCGGCATCCTCGAACGATTGCTAAGTGCAAAGCAAATGTATATTTTTATTAATTTATTCAGCAAGTTATCAAAAGTATCAACAAAGAGCGCAATTACTGTTAGGTCCTCGATCATGACTTCTTGACCCACATTTTCGTCTTGTAACCACAGCTCGTAATATGTCCGCGCAAATATGTTTATCGCTCGGTGCCTGCAAGAATAGAGTCGCATAATCTTGTTGAAATCGCAAAATATTTTATACACAATGCAGATTAATTCGCGTTAGTGGTCGTACCTTCTCAACTTATATAGAGGCTCACTACGCAAACATGCAATCGCTGCTCTTTTTCTGGCAGCGCACAGCACACGTTTCCATCCATCTCGCGATGGTGGTGGCTTTGTCGCCTGTTAGCCGCGTGTACACAAACCACAAGCGCACTCGTTAAATCAGGTTGTTCAACAATTATTCTTGTTAATCATCGCAATTATCAAACCCCAAGAATTCATCGATTCTTATCGTCTAACTTTTTTCTCTCAAAAAGAAAACAGCAAAATATCTAATTAACTAATTCTACATAAATCAATCGCACATAAGGATAAATCAAATGATGCTACAAACAAAACCGATAACGCAACGATGTTATCTAAGGGGATTACTGAATAACCAAAGCAACAGTAACCGAATAACAAGGGTACCTGGGCAAGGAATGTAGGGAAGTTTGGCGAAAACAAGCGATTACCGCTCGTTTACGTTGAATCGACACCACTGATCGGTACTGACCCTTGCTCTGCTGTTGCGGATGATCTATCTACTCGAGAATATAAAAGCGTGAAATGAATATGAAATAAAGACGCAACAGTGATGATTCTTTGGAGACATACAATGATACTTTTTGCATAACATAAACGTGACGGAATAATAATTTCAAAGCAAATCAAAAAGAATGACGGAATCGTGGAAGCTGTCTTTCTAAATATTTCAAAGATTTAATAGGAAATCTCAAGATTACTAATAATAATGTTGCACGAATCTATAACTGACCATGTGTAAACCATACAACACTTTAGCCATGTCGGTGATCCTAGCGACTACATCCTCCAGCTGTTGAGCCTTGACAGGTTCCATCGCGTCCTTCTTCTGACCTAACTTAGAATATAGATAATGCTGCCAGGACATCTCGTCAGCAGGATCGATTTTGTCGGGCAACGTTAGCTGTGTCTTAGCAAATTCAGCGATCTCGTTTTCCGGCATCTTCTTCAAAAACCTGTCTTTGCAATGCTGCACTAATTCCTGTTCGCGACCAGCGAAAAGATTCAAGCCGACGGGCAGCAGTCGCTTCAAGCAAGCAACCATGAGGGATGCTTGCACTTCTTTATCCTTGTCTCTCTTCTTGTCACGGTGCTTCTTCTTTTTCTGTAAGCCGAAAAAACGTTTAAACATTTTTTTGATCCTTAAACATCTCAGTCTTTTTTAGAAAAATTAAAACTTGTTTATGTAATAAAAATGCATAATAATTAATAAGATAAGATTAAATTATTATTAAGTAACTTATATACATACCTTGCCTCCTCCAGAAGGCGCGGTGCCGTCAGACACTGCCGTGGATCTTCTGGTTGCAGTTGGCATAATGAGTACCATGTTGTCGATCTCGTTCGCGGATATAAAGTTCTGCTCTTCACGCAAGAAGTACTGCGACTTGGACCATATGTTAAATATAGCTGCCACATGATTATACAAATCCTCAGCTTCAGGAATATTGTTTCTCAGCCAATGATTTCTCTGTAGATCAACGTATTTTATCAACAACGGATAGAACGAGTAGATATCGCGGACTAGCAACTGCCAATCTTCTTGTATTTGCGCCTCAACTTGCGAAGTATCGTCGGCCGAGGACTTGATGAAACCTCGAAGGGATTCTTCCTTGTGGAACATGTTGTCTGTTCGCTTCCTCACTCGTTCCGCCAAAGGCAAGAACGGATCCTTCAATAGCTCCTCGGATGAGTTAATAATAATTTGCTGCGTGTAGGCAGCGATCCGCGTCATCCATGGTGCGTTCTCGTTGCCGATGTTCTTCTTAATCAATTTCAACACATTCTTCAACAATTGATTCATATGATCACTGGTAACCATGCTGACATAGGTACCTTCGGTCGGATTCACGTTGTCAGGTCCTTGTGCCCACCAGAAGGGCAGATATGAGCAGAGCAGCGGAAGAATCACGTCGACAACGTGAGGGGCGTCATTGTAGGTTTTCTCGGACTCAACGAACTGATCGACTTCGTTCAATATGGTCTCCAAGGTCGGCATACTCGACTCCATCTTTGTCATGATATCTTGAGCTTCCAAAGAATGATCTGCGATTCGATTGAGGAGAGAATATTGATTGTGCTTGTTCAAGTGTGGTTCTAGAAAGGCCACTGGGAAGCAGCTCGAGAAAGCTCCCAAACAAGAACCCAAGTTAGGTTTGTGTCGCTCAATTTCTGTCTTCAGATACTTCCGATCGTGAGTCAAACTAGCGTCCACTCCGAGAGTATATAGAGATGCCAACATTTTGTACGATGCTACTTGAATTTCATCAACTGTCAAACAGAAATAAAAATATAACATTGATTAAATCAGATACATGATCAATTTTTTTGCTTTCAACAAAAGTATTACGATATTTAAGTTTAATAAAATAAAATATTAATCATGGAAAGAAGAAAAAGTAATAGAAATAGAAATTAAAAAGAAATTCAAGACATATTTACATTGACAACGTAAAAATGTTCTGATTGATTAAATTAATTAATTACATGAATTATACCAAAAATGTTTTCAATGCATCGAGTATTCGATGTTACTCACGTAACAAGTCGCTGCCATACTCGCACGCAGCGAGATGATCGAACATCGCAGTAAGCACCGGTAGAACCACGCTATTGACGTACGACAACGACGTCGAAGTCTTCAAATGAGTGCCTCTGAGATGACTGTACTTCCCCTCTTGAAGATTCAAAATCGTATGTCCCAGATCGTCGGCGGTGTTGTTGAAGAAAGTCAACATAGACGTCCTGATAAACTCCGGGCAATTCTTCACGAGACTTTTAGCGTCAATGCCCTTCACAAGCACTTGTAGACAACGCACCGTTATCCTCACATCCGCGCCGAAGGCGGCGAGCCTCGATCGCAGTAAACTCGCCAGCTTGCAGAACAACGCAGCCACCATCTCTTTTTCCTTTAAGGACGCTGCGCCAACGTTGTTCGTGGCAGTGGCAACGGCGATGAAGTAATTTCTGTGCGTGCTAAAGTACTTCTCCATCAACGGCAACACCACTTTGCTGAAGAACTTGATGTCTCTAGTGGAGGTTTTGAAACTGTTCCTACGGCTAAACGTGTCGGAAGGCTTCAAGAGCTTCATGTTAATTGTCGCCTTGTCCAGATACGCTATTAGCTTCTCCAACAACGAATAAGCGAATCTTAACTCCACCGAAGCGACCGCACCGGCCACTTCGGTCTCGGTACCGCCGCGATTAGGCTTGTGAAGCTTGTAGCCTTGATACTGCAAGTATTTAAGGAACTCTTGCGATCGCTCGCGATCCTTCCGCTTTTCTTTGTCGGTCAGAAGATCGTAGGGTACCAGCTGAGGATGAATGCCACCTCCTGTATATAGTCGTAAAATATATTATAAATAAATATATATTAATATATATTATAATATTTATTTATTATAATATATATATAAATATATATTATCAGCAAATTATTCAATAAATAAAATGTTTAAATTTGAATAAGAATCGAGTAATAAAAGAATCTAAAGCAGGATGTGACTGCTGTAATTTTCATATAATTGTGAGTAGGCTATATTAAACGTTAGTTTATTGCCAACCACAAGTAATAAGTTCTTCCTTCTTTTTCTTAGCCCAAATATCATGAGCGTTATCTGCCAACCGCTCGGCCATGTTCTGCATTTCTCTGCTCAACGTCAGATTCGTCATGTCCACCGGGTGAGGATTGTAATTAAATGGATTTCCCGAGTCGCCCTGTACAATGAAAAATACATGTAGGTATGTGTTTTTCTCTCGCAAATATGCGATACATTTTCTAGACGATCTCTTACTTGACTCTTGGAAGATCTTCTCATGGAACTACGATTGGTCGACGGCACATCGACCTCCGCGTGTTCCACGCTCCAACCAATCGCCAATAAAGCCTTCAAGCTTTCTCTAACAGGTTCTTTGTACCGTTCTCGTTCATAATCGGTCAGCATATTGTATGGCTTTAATCGCGGATGGGTCTTGTTAGTATCCGACCATTGTTCACCGTAAGTCCAGCCGTTCTCCAACTTCCGGCTAGCCCAAGCATCGTGATAATGCTCCGAGAACTTTTGTACTATCTGATTAAGATCGTTGTTCAACACCACGCTGGAATGAAATTATGACAAAGCGTCAAATACGCGAATCATTACATTCTTCTAAGTTTTATAATTACCAATTCTAATTCGGTCAAATATTAACAATGCAAACGTCGTATAACTATAAAATTAAAAATTAACAGTTACTAACCTGGAGGTGTTGATTGGTTGTGGATTATAAGGCCCGTCGGGTGATTGAGTCGAGGCCGACTTGCTGCCATACCACTCGTCGTCATAATTCTTCGAGAGGGAGTAATCCGGCGGTAAAGCACAGCCGATAGCAGTCAGGCAAGGCAGCGCTTTTCCGAACAATTCGGGATCGTAGTCCATTTTAGACAAAGAGTCGAATATATTGCTAAAGAGAACCATCGTGAGGCGTTTCTCCTCGTCGCTCGATGCCCCGTACGAGCCTTGACCCGTGGAACCAGTGGAGCCGTAATATTTTGCGCAACGATCGTAATGCAACGTTAGCAACTGAAAACATAACGAAAGAAATTATAAATGATAAATAATAAATATAATAATAAAGTATATAACAGTTAAATTAATAACAATTACAAAAAAGAGCAATTAAAAATCATGGATAGAAATTTTCATGATAAGCCCTTATAGAAATATCATACTAAGAATCATTGATAATTACTTATTTTCAGTATTAAAAATACTGGATAATAAGTAATTATCAATGATTCTTAGTATGATATTTCTATAAAGGAGGAAAATAATGAATTTGTAAAAATATATCTTTTTGTCGCAATTATATTAATTATTAATATACAAAATAAAAGAATAAGGTAAAAACGTTTCACTGAATAATGAAACAGTCAACGTACCCTAAGAGCTACAGTGGTGTACTCTGACAATTTCGACACATCAACAGTCAATTTCCGTAGCAATTTCAGCAACATGCTCGGTTGCATCTGGCTGCAAAAAAAAATTAAAATTTAACTTCTAGAAAACAGGAAACTAGCGAATGTATACGGAAAACATATTGAGAAGAGAAAAGTGATCGTTTTTGTTCCGTACGGGCAAAGTACGGCAGGCGGCCGTGCCCCAGGCACCGCGGTATTCGCAGATATCCGCCTCTTAGCGCTGCTTCGCGCCGTAGTCACGTCGCGGCGACGGTTTCATCGGACCGTCACTCGCGGTTAATTCTCAACTCGGCGGTTATACAGGGTGTCCTAGAACCACCGGAATTGCTCTTAATGGTAGATTCCTTACAATATTTTAAGAAGAAAATTCTAATACAAAAATGTCGAGGCTATAATAGCTTTTAAACGAGAAGCGATTACATTTAACGAATGGCAGGGCTGAGATTTCGCGCGCTCAGATACGGAAAAATGACAAATGCAAAAAGTGCTCCTATTAATGGGGCGCTCTTTTTATGATATTATTGTCATATAAATTTGCAATATGTTTTCGCTTCTCTATGTACTGCATATTAATACATTTTTTCACAAATAAAAGATGTAAAAACTAAAGGCATATCAAAAAGAATTCAAGTAAAAATTTGCATATTTTAATTTGAGCTGTCAAAGTTATCGATTAACATTACCATAAAGGTGTCCACGCTACGCTGTGCGAGACAAATAAATTGTAATAGAATTAATAGCTGTTTATTTATATGTTTTATTTTAGAACATTGTTATTGTATTTTAGAACATTTTTGAATGTTCGAAATACAAATTGCAATGGTTTTAATAAAAATCAATTTAAACAATAATTATAATTCAAACGTATTTAATAAACCTTAATTTAACACACTTTAAAAAATTAACACTTTTAACATATTTAATGAACTTTAATAACAACAGTTTAACAGATTAAATAACAAATTAAAATATTTTTTATAATAAATGTTCAAAATGTCCCTCATCGCATTCAATACACAATTGTGCGCGTCGCAGTAGACTGCTTGTTGCGTTTCTAATCATGTTTGGTGTCGTTTGGTGGCGATTGCTTCAACAATTTTGTCTCGTAATTCCTCGTGAATATTAATTGGTTTCTTGTACACATATTCTTTAATATGCGATCATACTAAAAAACATGTATACATAAATAGCCAGTTAATAATCACGAGGAATTGTAAGGTAAAATTGTTGAAATAACACCAAACATAATTATAAACGCAACAAGCAGTCTATTGTGACCCGCACAATTATGTATTAAATGCGATAGTGGGCACTTTAAACATTTATTATAAAAAATATTTTAATTTGTTATTTAATCTGTTGAACTGTTTTGTTGTTATTAAAATTCGTTAAATATGTTAACAGTGTTAATTTTTTAAAGTGTGTTAAATTAAGATTTATTAAATATGTTTGAATTATAATTATTGTTTAAATTGATTTTTACTAACCATTGCAATTTGTATTTCGTTACGAACATTTAAAAATGTTTTAAAATACAAAATAAACAGCTATTAATTCTATTACAATTTATTTGTCTCGCACAGCGTAGCGTGGACACTTTTATAGTAATGTTAATCGATGACTTTGACAGCTCAAATTGAAATATGCAAATTTTTATTTGAATTCTTTTTGATATGCCTTTAGTTTTTACATCTTTTATTTGTGAAAAAATGTATTAATATGCAATACATAGAGAAGCGAAAACATATTGTAAACTTATATGACAATAATATCATAAAAAGAGCACCCCATTAATAGGAGCACTTTTTGCATTTGTCATTTTTCCGTACCTGAGCGCGTGAAATCTCAGCTCTGCCATTCGTTAAATGTAATCGCTTCCCGTTTAAAAGCTATTATAGCCTCGACATTTTTGTATTAGAATTTTCTTCTTAAAATATTGTAAGGAATCTACCATTAAGAGCAATTCCGGTGGTTTTAGGACATCCTGTATAAATCGGGGCGAGTGACTGTTCGAAGTTTTTTCAAAGTGTCTGTTTCGTAGCACATTACGCCGCCCTCTATACGGACGCTTGTTCGGCGAGGTTATTTTTGGTGTTTTTTTCACTATATTCTTTCAAAAGAAAAAACTTTATTATTTCAGCTTTTACATTTAGCCAAGAAGGCTTATCCACAACCTTGCTTTAATCTTTAAGCCGTAATAAATTGACCAACCACGGTCGATTATTTTAAAAATAATGAACTGTGGTTGGTCAATTTCTTACGGCTTAAAAATTAAAGCAAGTTTGTGGACAAGAGATTATTTGAACAAACTTCCTTCACATTCGTTTCATTTTACTCTTTCCTCTTTTCGTTTTCCTTACAAACTCTTCTTATCCTAAATATTTAACTTATCCTATATTCTCGGAGGTTTTGCTATTGCCTTCCGAGAGAAGTACTAGCATATGAAAATTTTCTACTGGGTATCGCGAACCCGGGACTTCTAGCATGCTAGACTACTGTGCTACGCTCGCACTCTCACTATTCTTTCATCATTGGGCGCATTCAGTAGAAAAAGCGCTCAGTGAGCAATCAACGATTATTGGTTCTTGCTATTAGATCCCTAAATCTAGACCAATTACATTGACAAATTACTCAACTGTTGTGCAACTGTTGAGTCTACTGAATGCAGCCATTGTTCCTTCACTTCCTCGATATTACCAACTGGTTGAGAAGAAAAATTCGCGAGATTACTCTGCAGCCTCCACCTTTGAGCTGCGTTCCAAAATTCCACTCGGTGGGTAGAGTGCATTTAATTGACCAATCATGATAAAGAAATCCTAGTTATCTTTTTTCTTATTGGTTAATTAAATGCTACTCTACCCGTCGAGTAGAGTTTTGGAACGCAACCTTGCGTGGACGTTTTCTTCAGTGATATTTCGAGCACCGCGGATATCGTTTGCAGTCCTGCGGAACTTCGTTTCGTCGCGCTTGCGACATTTATGGCTCCTGCACACAGGACGCGGTAATGCTTGCCGCGCGGCGAAAGTCCGCGCGACAACCAATCAAAATATTGTTTTTCCGTAAGAGCTAGAAGGTTATTACGGAAAGCAGCATATTGATTGGCTGTCGCACGAACTTGCGCCGCGCGGCAAGCATTACCGCGTTCTGTGCAGAAGCCATTAGGCCGGTATTCATAGTCCGATCTTATATTTAAGATCATCTTAAGTACTTAATCATAAGATCATCTTAAGATGTCATGAATCAATCACAGAGCTGTATTCGCATTTTAAGACTATTACTTAAGACGGTCTTGAAATAAGATTCGACTATGAATACTGGCCTTATGCGTCGTCTACAATGGCAGTAGGAGTAGTAGTAAGAAATAAGCAGTAAGTAAATAGACCAATCACAATCGATTATTTTTGAAACGTGAGAATGGAATTGGTAAATTTGCTTACTGATTATTTCTTACTACTCCTACTGCCATTGTAAACGACGCATAATGCGTAAAGTAGTAAGAAATAAGCAGTAAGTAAATAGACCAATCACAATCGATTATTTTTGAAACGTGAGAATGGAATTGGTAAATTTGCTTACTGATTATTTCTTACTACTCCTACTGCCATTGTAAACGACGCATAATGCGTAAAGTAGTAAGAAATAAGCAGTAAGTAAACAGACCAATCACAATCGATTATTTTTGAAACGTGAGAATGGAATTGGTAAATTTGCTTACTGATTATTTCTTACTACTCCTACTGCCATTGTAAACGACGCATAATGCGTAAAGTAGTAAGAAATAAGCAGTAAGTAAACAGACCAATCACAATCGATTATTTTTGAAACGTGAGAATGGAATTGGTAAATTTGCTTACTGATTATTTCTTACTACTCCTACTGCCATTGTAAACGACGCATAATGCGTAAAGTAGTAAGAAATAAGCAGTAAGTAAACAGACCAATCACAATCGATTATTTTTGAAACGTGAGAATGGAATTGGTAAATTTGCTTACTGATTATTTCTTACTACTCCTACTGCCATTGTAAACGACGCATAATGCGTAAAGTAGTAAGAAATAAGCAGTAAGTAAACAGACCAATCACAATCGATTATTTTTTAAACGTGAGAATGGAATTGGTCAATTTGCTTACTACTTATTTCTTACTACTACTCCTACTGCCATTGTAGACTACGCATAAAGGGACGTCTACATTGGAAGTAAATAGCAAGAAGTAGGAAGTAAGAGTAAGAAATTGACCAACCACAGTCGAATGTGAGAAGAATAATCAACTATGATTGATCAATTTCTTATTCTTACTTCCTACTTCTTACTGCTTACTTCTAATGTAGACGTCCCTTCAAGGGCATAGCAAAAAGTAGGAAGTAAGAGTAAGAAATTGACCAACCACAGTTGAATCTGAGAAGAATAATCAACTATGATTGGTCAATTTCTTATTCTTATTTCCTACTTCTTACTGTTTACTTCCAATGTAGACGTCCCTTTAGACTAGAGGCATACAGAAAAACTTAAGCAGTAAAACGTAAGCAGTAAGCAAATTGACCAATCACAGTCGCTGATTTTTCTTACGGTCCAAGAATCAACGACTGTGATTAGTCAATTTACTTACTGCTTACGTCTTACTGCTTAAGTTTTTCTGTGTGCCACGGCTCTTAAGGCCCTCACACATGAAATGACATAACTGCATGTGCATAGCATATGAACCAATGAGCATCGAGTATTGAGCATCAAGCATCAATATGGCGGCTAAATACTCAGTGCTTATTGGTCCATACAGTCTTATGCTATGCACATGCAGTTATGTCATTTCATGTATGAGGACCTTTAGGACCTTCACACACAAATTGACATAACAGTAACATAAAATGTACTGTAAGAATTGACCAATTACATTGAAAATCGTCGAACCGTAAGGTCGCCATTTTGATTAATACTCGATCGTAATTGGTCAATTCTTACGGTACGTCTTACGTTACTGTTATGTCAATTGTATGTGGAGGTCCTTAGGAACGTCGCACACGAATTGACATAACAGTAACGTAAGATGTACCGTAAGAATTGACCAATCACTTTGAGTATCGTTGAACCGTAAGGTCGCCATTTTTGTGAATACTTGATTGTAATTAGTCCATTTTTACGGTACATTTTACGTTACTGTTATGTCAATTCGTGTGCGACGTTCCTAAGGACCTCCACATACAATTGACATAACAGTAACGTAAGATGTACCGTAAGAATTGACCAATCACTTTGAGTATCGTTGAACCGTAAGGTCGCCATTTTTGTGAATACTTGATTGTAATTAGTCCATTTTTACGGTACATTTTACGTTACTGTTATGTCAATTCGTGTGCGACGTTCCTAAGGACCTCCACATACAATTGACATAACAGTAACGTAAGATGTACCGTAAGAATTGACCAATCACTTTGAGTATCGTTGAACCGTAAGGTCGCCATTTTTGTGAATACTTGATTGTAATTAGTCCATTTTTACGGTACATTTTACGTTACTGTTATGTCAATTCGTGTGCGGCGCCCCTTACCGCGCGAGCCACGTTTGCTTCTAAATCCACACGGAACTTAATAGTCTTCACACATAAATTGCCGTAACCATAACGTAAGACGTACCGTAAGAATTGACTAATTACTATTGAATATTCATCAAAATGGCGACTTTACGGTTTGACGATTTTCAATGTGATTGGTCAATTCTTACGGTACATCTTACGTTACGGCTATGGCAATTTGTGTGTGGAGGTCCTAATGGCTCCTGCACATAGGACGCGATAATGCTTGCCGCGCGGCGGAAGTTCGCGTGACAGCCAATCAATATACTGCTTTTCGTAATAACCTTCTAGCTCTTACGGAAAAACAACATATTGATTGGCTGTCGCGGACTTCCGCCGCGCGACAAGCATTACCGCGTTCTATGTGCAGGAGCCATAAGCCCATCGCACATAAAATGACAACTGCATATGCATAGCATAAGACCGTATGGACCAATGAACATCAAGTATTGAGCATCAAGCATCATTATGGCGACTTAATACTTGATGCTCATTAGGGCTATCGCACACAAATTGACATAACTGCATATGCATAGCATAAGACCGTATGTACCAATGAGCATCGAGTATTAAGTCGCCATATTGGTGTTCGATGCTTAATATTCGATGCTCATTGGTCCATACGATCTTATGCTATGCATATGCAGTTATGTCAATTTGTGTGCGATAGCCCTTA
>NW_022639544.1:53802-67014 GCF_010583005.1 Odontomachus brunneus
CAATATGTTTTCGCTTCTCTATGTACTGCATATTAATACATTTTTTCACAAATAAAAGATGTAAAAACTAAAGGCATATCAAAAAGAATTCAAGTAAAAATTTGCATATTTTAATTTGAGCTGTCAAAGTTATCGATTAACATTACCATAAAGGTGTCCACGCTACGCTGTGCGAGACAAATAAATTGTAATAGAATTAATAGCTGTTTATTTATATGTTTTATTTTAGAACATTGTTATTGTATTTTAGAACATTTTTGAATGTTCGAAATACAAATTGCAATGGTTTTAATAAAAATCAATTTAAACAATAATTATAATTCAAACGTATTTAATAAACCTTAATTTAACACACTTTAAAAAATTAACACTTTTAACATATTTAATGAACTTTAATAACAACAGTTTAACAGATTAAATAACAAATTAAAATATTTTTTATAATAAATGTTCAAAATGTCCCTCATCGCATTCAATACACAATTGTGCGCGTCGCAGTAGACTGCTTGTTGCGTTTCTAATCATGTTTGGTGTCGTTTGGTGGCGATTGCTTCAACAATTTTGTCTCGTAATTCCTCGTGAATATTAATTGGTTTCTTGTACACATATTCTTTAATATGCGATCATACTAAAAAACATGTATACATAAATAGCCAGTTAATAATCACGAGGAATTGTAAGGTAAAATTGTTGAAATAACACCAAACATAATTATAAACGCAACAAGCAGTCTATTGTGACCCGCACAATTATGTATTAAATGCGATAGTGGGCACTTTAAACATTTATTATAAAAAATATTTTAATTTGTTATTTAATCTGTTGAACTGTTTTGTTGTTATTAAAATTCGTTAAATATGTTAACAGTGTTAATTTTTTAAAGTGTGTTAAATTAAGATTTATTAAATATGTTTGAATTATAATTATTGTTTAAATTGATTTTTACTAACCATTGCAATTTGTATTTCGTTACGAACATTTAAAAATGTTTTAAAATACAAAATAAACAGCTATTAATTCTATTACAATTTATTTGTCTCGCACAGCGTAGCGTGGACACTTTTATAGTAATGTTAATCGATGACTTTGACAGCTCAAATTGAAATATGCAAATTTTTATTTGAATTCTTTTTGATATGCCTTTAGTTTTTACATCTTTTATTTGTGAAAAAATGTATTAATATGCAATACATAGAGAAGCGAAAACATATTGTAAACTTATATGACAATAATATCATAAAAAGAGCACCCCATTAATAGGAGCACTTTTTGCATTTGTCATTTTTCCGTACCTGAGCGCGTGAAATCTCAGCTCTGCCATTCGTTAAATGTAATCGCTTCCCGTTTAAAAGCTATTATAGCCTCGACATTTTTGTATTAGAATTTTCTTCTTAAAATATTGTAAGGAATCTACCATTAAGAGCAATTCCGGTGGTTTTAGGACATCCTGTATAAATCGGGGCGAGTGACTGTTCGAAGTTTTTTCAAAGTGTCTGTTTCGTAGCACATTACGCCGCCCTCTATACGGACGCTTGTTCGGCGAGGTTATTTTTGGTGTTTTTTTCACTATATTCTTTCAAAAGAAAAAACTTTATTATTTCAGCTTTTACATTTAGCCAAGAAGGCTTATCCACAACCTTGCTTTAATCTTTAAGCCGTAATAAATTGACCAACCACGGTCGATTATTTTAAAAATAATGAACTGTGGTTGGTCAATTTCTTACGGCTTAAAAATTAAAGCAAGTTTGTGGACAAGAGATTATTTGAACAAACTTCCTTCACATTCGTTTCATTTTACTCTTTCCTCTTTTCGTTTTCCTTACAAACTCTTCTTATCCTAAATATTTAACTTATCCTATATTCTCGGAGGTTTTGCTATTGCCTTCCGAGAGAAGTACTAGCATATGAAAATTTTCTACTGGGTATCGCGAACCCGGGACTTCTAGCATGCTAGACTACTGTGCTACGCTCGCACTCTCACTATTCTTTCATCATTGGGCGCATTCAGTAGAAAAAGCGCTCAGTGAGCAATCAACGATTATTGGTTCTTGCTATTAGATCCCTAAATCTAGACCAATTACATTGACAAATTACTCAACTGTTGTGCAACTGTTGAGTCTACTGAATGCAGCCATTGTTCCTTCACTTCCTCGATATTACCAACTGGTTGAGAAGAAAAATTCGCGAGATTACTCTGCAGCCTCCACCTTTGAGCTGCGTTCCAAAATTCCACTCGGTGGGTAGAGTGCATTTAATTGACCAATCATGATAAAGAAATCCTAGTTATCTTTTTTCTTATTGGTTAATTAAATGCTACTCTACCCGTCGAGTAGAGTTTTGGAACGCAACCTTGCGTGGACGTTTTCTTCAGTGATATTTCGAGCACCGCGGATATCGTTTGCAGTCCTGCGGAACTTCGTTTCGTCGCGCTTGCGACATTTATGGCTCCTGCACACAGGACGCGGTAATGCTTGCCGCGCGGCGAAAGTCCGCGCGACAACCAATCAAAATATTGTTTTTCCGTAAGAGCTAGAAGGTTATTACGGAAAGCAGCATATTGATTGGCTGTCGCACGAACTTGCGCCGCGCGGCAAGCATTACCGCGTTCTGTGCAGAAGCCATTAGGCCGGTATTCATAGTCCGATCTTATATTTAAGATCATCTTAAGTACTTAATCATAAGATCATCTTAAGATGTCATGAATCAATCACAGAGCTGTATTCGCATTTTAAGACTATTACTTAAGACGGTCTTGAAATAAGATTCGACTATGAATACTGGCCTTATGCGTCGTCTACAATGGCAGTAGGAGTAGTAGTAAGAAATAAGCAGTAAGTAAATAGACCAATCACAATCGATTATTTTTGAAACGTGAGAATGGAATTGGTAAATTTGCTTACTGATTATTTCTTACTACTCCTACTGCCATTGTAAACGACGCATAATGCGTAAAGTAGTAAGAAATAAGCAGTAAGTAAACAGACCAATCACAATCGATTATTTTTTAAACGTGAGAATGGAATTGGTCAATTTGCTTACTACTTATTTCTTACTACTACTCCTACTGCCATTGTAGACTACGCATAAAGGGACGTCTACATTGGAAGTAAATAGCAAGAAGTAGGAAGTAAGAGTAAGAAATTGACCAACCACAGTCGAATGTGAGAAGAATAATCAACTATGATTGATCAATTTCTTATTCTTACTTCCTACTTCTTACTGCTTACTTCTAATGTAGACGTCCCTTCAAGGGCATAGCAAAAAGTAGGAAGTAAGAGTAAGAAATTGACCAACCACAGTTGAATCTGAGAAGAATAATCAACTATGATTGGTCAATTTCTTATTCTTATTTCCTACTTCTTACTGTTTACTTCCAATGTAGACGTCCCTTTAGACTAGAGGCATACAGAAAAACTTAAGCAGTAAAACGTAAGCAGTAAGCAAATTGACCAATCACAGTCGCTGATTTTTCTTACGGTCCAAGAATCAACGACTGTGATTAGTCAATTTACTTACTGCTTACGTCTTACTGCTTAAGTTTTTCTGTGTGCCACGGCTCTTAAGGCCCTCACACATGAAATGACATAACTGCATGTGCATAGCATATGAACCAATGAGCATCGAGTATTGAGCATCAAGCATCAATATGGCGGCTAAATACTCAGTGCTTATTGGTCCATACAGTCTTATGCTATGCACATGCAGTTATGTCATTTCATGTATGAGGACCTTTAGGACCTTCACACACAAATTGACATAACAGTAACATAAAATGTACTGTAAGAATTGACCAATTACATTGAAAATCGTCGAACCGTAAGGTCGCCATTTTGATTAATACTCGATCGTAATTGGTCAATTCTTACGGTACGTCTTACGTTACTGTTATGTCAATTGTATGTGGAGGTCCTTAGGAACGTCGCACACGAATTGACATAACAGTAACGTAAGATGTACCGTAAGAATTGACCAATCACTTTGAGTATCGTTGAACCGTAAGGTCGCCATTTTTGTGAATACTTGATTGTAATTAGTCCATTTTTACGGTACATTTTACGTTACTGTTATGTCAATTCGTGTGCGGCGCCCCTTACCGCGCGAGCCACGTTTGCTTCTAAATCCACACGGAACTTAATAGTCTTCACACATAAATTGCCGTAACCATAACGTAAGACGTACCGTAAGAATTGACTAATTACTATTGAATATTCATCAAAATGGCGACTTTACGGTTTGACGATTTTCAATGTGATTGGTCAATTCTTACGGTACATCTTACGTTACGGCTATGGCAATTTGTGTGTGGAGGTCCTAATGGCTCCTGCACATAGGACGCGATAATGCTTGCCGCGCGGCGGAAGTTCGCGTGACAGCCAATCAATATACTGCTTTTCGTAATAACCTTCTAGCTCTTACGGAAAAACAACATATTGATTGGCTGTCGCGGACTTCCGCCGCGCGACAAGCATTACCGCGTTCTATGTGCAGGAGCCATAAGCCCATCGCACATAAAATGACAACTGCATATGCATAGCATAAGACCGTATGGACCAATGAACATCAAGTATTGAGCATCAAGCATCATTATGGCGACTTAATACTTGATGCTCATTAGGGCTATCGCACACAAATTGACATAACTGCATATGCATAGCATAAGACCGTATGTACCAATGAGCATCGAGTATTAAGTCGCCATATTGGTGTTCGATGCTTAATATTCGATGCTCATTGGTCCATACGATCTTATGCTATGCATATGCAGTTATGTCAATTTGTGTGCGATAGCCCTTAGTCCATACGATTTTATGCTATGCAGCTATGTCATTTCATGTGCGATGAGTTTATATTTCCGTCGACGGTTGTGACACTTCTTAAGCGAGCTACATTCGCTTCTAAGTCCATACGTGACTTAGCCTCCGTCGCCTTTGCGACACTTATCGCACGAGCCACGCTCGCCTTCTAAATCCACACGGGACTTAATCTCCGTCGCACTTGCGACACTCATAAGGCGTCTCGCGAGACGTACGATCCAGTCCGATACTAGTCCGATCAGACGAATATCGGAAGCGCCTTCAGTGCATCAGTCTTGATTTCGGCCATTCCAATAAAAGTATATTAGTCGCATGGTTCGCTCGAAAAACCAAGCGCGCGCCGACAGTTTTCAATCTTCACTTACCTAGTCAAGGCAACGAGGAAATCTGAGACGGCCTCTCGCTGTCCTTTCGTCAACATACGGTTTTTACTTAGTCGATAAACCGTGTGCAATGTAGCGTCGAGTAAGCTCGCATAGTTGTCCGCTTCGTTGTAAAATTTCGAATGCTTGATCAGCAACGGTAGAATACTATTTCCTATGTAGCGGTTCATAGCGAGTGCCATGTCGGATTCGTAGCCGTCGTTCTGCAAGGAATTAAATCAGAATAAATCAGAATCAAACAAAGCAGAATCCACGCGACTCAAACTCGGAAACCAAATCTAATATGCATGGCACCGCGAAAGCCTAAAATATCAAATAAATCAGAATATCAGGAAACATAGGGAGAAATTTATTTGAATTAATGCCAATGCTCACAATTAGGAATACTCTAGTTTTATAATTTTAAAATAATAGCTAAATGAATAATTATGAAATAAGATAACAACGAATAAATATATCGCGCGCAAAGTAGATAAAATATGACGCGATTCTTACTCTATCGAGCATTGTAGCGGCGCGTAAATCTGGCAAGAAGGCTTCCTCCAATATCTTGTAGAACAATTCCTGTGTCTCGATACCATAAACGCGCTCGAGGAATAGCACGATACTTTGCTTGTGTCCTGGTATCAAACCGGATGGCATATCACTTTTCGGTCGTTCCTCGCCTGCGGCAGGGTTGAGCAAAGTAAATCGTAGAGACAGCACACCCTGAAGATCATCCAGAGGCACTAACGATCTCAAGATCGCCCGAGCACGAAGAGATTCGTTCTTCCCTGAAATGATTGCGCAGCTTCAGGCAACGAGCGTCGTCTCAATACCGTTTTATTGAAGCAAAGTTTCGTTACATGTATTACCAACAGATTTTGTAGAGACCTCTGTTGCCCATTAAGAAAGCAAAAATAAACGCTGTTATTAGATTATTCACTGTATTTTGCATGCAATAAAATTTTTACGCGACTTTACATCGCAAAAAGTGTACATGGCAATGAAGGTGTGAGGTATGACTTGATTCGAAAGTTGATGCTCGCAATTGCAAAGCAACATAATGTTTCTATCTTGTCATTTGTGATAATTGCCTAAATGAGGATATTGAATCTAATGCTAGTTATTATTTATTCAAATTTAAATTATATTTTCGTATAAATTAAATGATGAAGATATAAATCATAAATAATTTATTATTGAAAAAAATTACTTATTAAAACTACTTATTATCATTATTATTATATCTAATGTTAATTATTATTTACTTGAATTTAAATTATATTTTTATATAAATTAAATATGATGAAGATATAAATATTTTATTAATGAAGATGAAAAATGTCGAGATTATTGAACTGTTTTTTTACCTTGCTCTATGACAGAAGAATCCGGAGCACAGCGACCTAACAGATCGACAAGAGTACAGTAAAAACACAGGATCGCTGCGCCCGTATCAATGTAGTCTTCGTCGTCATCTGACTCGGGAAGTGGATGCTCGAATTGCATTACCATAGCTGTTCCCTCGGCCTCGTCGTGCACCTGTGCGAAGTACTAAGTTGATACCGTATTAATGAAAGTTCGTGCACATGCGTAATAATAGTATTGTAAAAGGTAAATTTCAACGCGACACTGTTGCATAGTCATACTTTATGCGTGCCATATTTAAAGAAACTGACGCGTCTTTGGAAATTTAATCGTGTTAATCACGAATCCTGAGAGCTTTAAGTTGAAATGACTCTCAAGAAGGTTGTCTCACTACAAAGCATATCAAAATGCCACAGGGGTATCAAATCACGCATATTCTATATCTAAGGGCCAGAAAAAAAAGAAGGGCCAAGTAAGTTGTTGAAAAAGAGCAAAACTGGGGTAATTATCTGAGGAAAACATATATCTATGTTCGTGATATTTTGAGTACGCATAGAATCGATAATGCAATATGTAGATTCTGCTTAAAACGACAATCGGAAAAAAGTTGCTTCCTACTTACGAAACAATTTGATTATTATTTCTAGTTTGTGACCGAGTAGATAAAGATGTATTGAAATCAATTTTAGTATGACTTACTTTTCGCCTATCAGCAATGCGCTCGGACATCTTGTTGGCCTCCATAATAGCTCTCAATAGACCTTCACCTTCACCTCGAAGAGCAGGACCCAGACATTCTGGTCTTCTGATTAGCAAACGGATCACCAGATTGGCATTCTCCTCTACGCTTTCACCTGATATCATTAAATAAACAGAAAAAAGTAGCATATAGTGTTACTTTCGAAATAAAATATTAAATGAAGTAAATGATAAAAAATGACAAAATGTCTTACCATTAACCCACACACAGAATCTCAAAAAGTCGAGGTAACGTTCACCCTCGACAGGATCCCAGCCCAAATCAGGGTAGCCTTTTTCCACTAGTTCCGAGTTCGACTGCAGGCCGCAACGTGACAAATAAATAGCGATCTTTTCCAGGTAATGTTCTCTCAAGGCCAATGCTAATTCGGTGTTCTCCATCAGCGAAGAGTAAGCCACGTCCAACGGTGTCGATCCTCGCAGCGAGGGTCTGGCCAGCAAGATGTTACTGTTCTCCAGCAGAAAATCAAAATGATCGAACATGGCTTTCTGATTCTGCCTAGATGTACGGCAGAAGTAACACAAGAATCTACAGCATGCCACGACCATCTCATGAGAAGTGTCCTTCTCCTTCGATGCTGGTTCGCCTTCGGTCGCTTGCGCTTGAGTCTGAGCGTCAGACTGTGCCTGAGAACGTCTTCCCAAGGTGTTAATCATGATGGCCATCACGTTCTCGTGAATTCTCAGCACTCGGATGAGATCGGGATGCTGGAAGAAAGTGTGATTGTTCACTAACTTCCATAATCTCTCTCGGACTAGCTCTTCTTCTTCCTGGGACATTTGCACCGGCAACAAGGCGCGAATTTGGCTGAGACCGACCCACATCAGCGCGACGTCATTTTTGGTCTTGTTGTTGACAACATAGGTCTTCTCTAAGGCTCGAATCAATTCACCAACAGTGTCGTACTGTCTAACTAGCAAGCTAAACATTTCTCGCACGAGTTTCGGCGTCTCGATTTGTGACTCCTCAGCCCACTTTACTATAGTTGATATCAGCACCTTGCGGAACACCTCTGTAAAAAGACAAATTTCATTATTTATTTACATATTATACATTGAAACCTATTTATTCAAAGTTCGACTTATTAAACAAGGTAAATCAAAGAGCTCACCTTCGGGAGTCTTTTTTTCAGGCTCGGGTTCAGGCTTAGCTTCTTCTTCAAGTTCTTTGACCGCGTTGATAAAATTGAAGAGACGTTTCATGGCTCCTGGCTTTTGAATCTCTTCGTCTGATTCGTTTGCGGCATCAGCCGCTTCCTGAAGAGCGTGCAAGGATACATATGACATCAGATCGCTATGAAATTCATTCATCTTCACTATCAAGTCTTCGCCACAGGGGCAATTGTCTGGATCTTCCTCGGAGTCAAAATTCTTAAAGCTTAGAATAGCGTTCATCTGTTCGCGCGGAGGACAACGGAATTCACGTGTCTTCTTGGCGGCAACGGCTGACGGCAAATCCGACTGCTTAATATCGATGTAACGTCTCAACTGATCGGCCTGCAACTCTCCGACGAAGTCGTGACTGAAGGCGATGATGGACTCGACACGATGGCGCAGCTGGATGTCGTTCAAATGATGAAGCAGGTAGCACATTTGTAATTTAGCGCCTTCAGCCATTTTCATGTGTAATAAGCCTTTTCTATGCTCATCCTTTCCTTCTGTAATATTTTAATACAATATTCAATCAGCTTGTGTCGGTATGCTGTGTGTCAACGCTTGATTAACAAACGTTTGCCGATCAAATAAATTTTGTTAAATGTAACATTTTATTCTCACCTTTATCAAAAGTCGGGTCCCAAGTTTCGGGATTTATCATGATGAGCAGATTGAATACATCTTTATTTCTCAGCAAGCCCACTAAGAGTAATCTATCTACCAACTTCAGAAGAGGTCTGTAATACAAGAAATGTATAAAGAAACCTTTGATCAAGCGAGAGAGACCATAAGCAATAAGCAGAAAGTCAGAAATTCCTGTTTAGAAGAGAAAGAAAGATTGAGATAAAGATTTTGCAGATTCTGTTTTTCATTAACATTTTAAAATATATATGCTAATGTAATATATAATCGTCGCTTCGGTAACAATAATGAAGAACATTAGTCGCAGCAGCGGCAGCGGCAGCAACAACAGCAGCAGCCGTACTTATTATCTTACATACAGGAAGAGATTCTCGTTGCTGCCTCCGATCGGATCTCGATTGTGCACCTGATTCACTTCGACGGCTTCGTTGAGTGCCATCATCACGTAATCCCGCACGATGTCGAGCGGGAAGTGCGGACTGTACAGATTGCGTATGTTTTCGATCGCCTGATCACTGGAAGGAATATCCCTTGATGGCGACTGATTAGTAGGGGTCTCACATCTATTTTGGGAAAAATTTTACTTACCTGATTTCTGTCATTTTCATCTGCGGCCGAATTGACTCGGTTTCCAAATATCTGAGACTGTGCTTCATCTCATAATCCTCGTACAGATCCTTCAGTTCTTGACCTATGCACAAAACAGATTGTAACAGAATAGAATATAAAAGGAACAGATGTTTTCGATAAATGTATTTTTCCTAGTATTTTATTTAATTAGGCTAGTATATGCTCAAAATTATTCAACTAGAAATTTATTCTGTAGTCCAAGGGCAAATTTCTAGTCGGGTACTTGAGAGTCTCACGACTGATTATCATGGCGCTTAACTTCAGAACCGTCATCTTTATAATACTTGAAAGAACTCTCTCTAATTTCTAGAAAGCTCTTATTAAAACTACTGTTCTATCGTTATAATCTTAATAATATAAATATGCTGGTAATGTAGATAAAAACATAATATTCTATAGAAATAACACATATTACACGTATTTTTCAAAAATTAGAGAGAATATAGAGTTGATGATCTTGAGGCTAAGCGACCGTCAATCGTACGTTTGACAGGTGAGCGGAAGATACAAGAGAAAAATTAAACGTGGAAGCCTTGAAAATTGCCTCGAAAATGTAAATAATTCCAAGCACTAAATACTTTAAATCGATAGTATGAGATGCTTTCTCAAAACTTAAATACTAATTCAAAATTAAGAGAATATTTCTAATTGAGATTTTAAAATATATATTTTAATATATATTTTAAGTATATATATAACTTAATTAAATGTAACTCATCGTAAAATTTTTCGTTTATTTCTTTCAGTTTTGTAGAATTACTCACCAAGCGGTATTATATACTCGTTCTTGCACACTTCCATCGTAGTTGCGTGTGATTCAAGGTGCAAGGCGATAAGTAAATCGTAAAATCCTTGTCGCAGGGGCCCGGACATGTATTCGGCTCGTATCGCGTACAACAATTGTTTCTGATCAACGTGTTGGCACAAAGCGTGCGCCGCTCGGTAATTCGATTGATAGCACAAGGCTGCATACAACGTTAATGTGTGCGCATGGAAACTACACGAGAACAAATTATTTTATTAGTATCAAACATATACTAATTTTACAAAATTATAAAGAGAAAAAGTAGAACAATATCTTCATGAAAGAATTACTTGAAATTAGTTAAAAACAAAAAACGTCAAGTATCTATTTGTTTTTTACAATGCTTATTAAAATTTTTCCAATATCTCTAAATGGAAAAAAAGATTAAAAATTTTCCAATATCTTTATATGGAAATTATGTCTATCTGTTAGTATTATCTGTTATGTGATTAATTTCTTACCTGAGTAATTTGTCCATTTCGATAAGCTCCAGAATGTCGATGCATCTATCTTCCTCGGGTATATGAAGAGCGAGCATCGATATAGCATCTTCGCACAGCATCGACCAGCCTCTGATGTCAGACAGCTTCAAGGCGTGCACTTGAAGAGACTGATTGGGCACTCTAGCCCATTGGTGCGGTTTCAAACACTGCACCTTCAGTCTGGGCGGAAATTGGGGTATCACGTGTCGTTCGGAATTCTGAAGCACGGCGGCCGAAAGCGGGAGCGTCGTTGAGGTCCTACCGAGCTCGATCTGCAGGATCTCTTTACTGGTAGCCTCGACAAAAATCGCCGGGAATAGTTTCGTATCCGGTTCCATCTTGAACTTGTGACTAGTGTCCTTTCCTTCGCAGGTGAAGGATACCCAGCCTGTCGCAGTATCGACGAAGCATCCTACAAACATACCCTGAGACGCACCTTTGCCTGATGCGTCCTGAGTGACTTCATTGTACAGTTCATCCGCTCGGACCATGTAGCAGCTTTGTCTATCGACTCTGCAATGTTATAACATCGATTTTCACTGAGCAGCTTCTAAATTCATACTTTTTTTTTAAAGATTATATAATAAAAAGAATATTAAGCTAGATTTCAATTTAGCAATCACTGCAGTTATTTGCTATTTTTTATTATAAAATCATTAAATATTATTATTATTATTTTTAAATTTTATATAGAAAGAAAATATGTAAAGAGAGATATATCTTATAATATAAATATATCTTGAGAAACTTACTGCTCCACGAGACGCTCATACTCATCAATGATAGCGACGGAACCTTTCCTCACGCGTGACAAATTGAAGTCCTTCGTGTGGAAATGGTATTGCGAAGTAACCCAGCCAACGTAGACGTGAGTCGGATCTTGTCCAGGGAATATCCTAACGCCGTAGAAGTATTCGTTCATCAGCTTCATACACTCAGCGTCGAAAATCTCATTGCCAATTGCTTCGACACCAGTGCCAGTTAACACAGACATCGCCTTGGGGACATTACGCTCCGGGATTTGGGGTGGCACGACTTTCAAGTCCGTCTACACGAGAAAAGAGATTATATTATTTCATATTGTTAAATTTTTTCTACTTATATTTTTTCGTAGCATATATATGTATATATATATATATATATATATATATATATATATATATAAAGCTACGAAAAACTCACGGTTGAAACACGAACTTGAGGAGGTTTGGCACTTTTGCTCCCAACTGTTCTTGTACTTTTATCCGAGATGTCCGAGCGAACTTGTGGTTCGGGTGTCTTTGATTTTGCATCAGGAGATTTAGCTTTACGTGAGAAGAACCTGTACATGCGACAATTTTTTAATTAACTTGTTAATAAAAAACCTATAATTATTATCCAAATAATCACTAAACGAGACATTAAACAGAATATCATAAAAATTACTATTTATGATGTAATAATTCATGATGTAATATTTTTCATCTTAGATCTGGAAGAAATATTTCAACTTACGGGACATCCTCCATTTCTTTGCTAAGCTTACTAACAAAGTCAAAATACCGAAGTCAATTTATCTTTCGCAATATTGATTCGAGGCAATGCTCACACACATCAATAATTCATAGTTACCGGAAAGGTGAGCGGCCGCGTTTCTTCTTATCGTCCTTTATGTCACCGTTCATCTCACCATTTACGTATCCATTCATCTCAGCTTCGCTAACTGCATTGTCCAAAATATGCGATCCATAGAGGGAACCCTTCCTAGGAGGCCTGGAAGGTTTGCCTCGTTGCATAGGAAGTGGCGATTCCTTTAACATCTCATCTGCTTCAACCGCATCTTCGGAGTAATTTCTCTGCAATCCTGTTCACACAAAAATTGTATAAATATTCATCAGCTATTTATATTATATAATATCGTGAGTATTATCTATTTACCAGAAAAATATACTTTATAATTTTATGAAAAAACAGCTTATTTATTAGATTGCAATAAAAACAAATGAATATTTGTATTTTTTCGTTATAAATATTAGGACCTTAACTTAGTTTCCGCCCAAAAAATACTGAGAAAAAGCATTTATTGTAAAAAATTTATTTAAATTATTTCAATGAAAGTATTTTCCATCACTTTCTACAACTTTTTGCCATCTTTCTGGCAACTGGGCGATACCATCTCGATAAAACGATGTTTGTTTCGAAGCAATCCATTC
>NW_022639544.1:67024-79014 GCF_010583005.1 Odontomachus brunneus
AAAATAGTGCAAAAGCACATGTCGAAAAAACACTTTATCGCGTTCCATTTTTCACAAAGCAAAAGAAATTGTTGTTTAGGAAAATAATTGTGTATGCTGACTGAATGTTATCGAGAAATGTCGAAATTAATCACAAACTACCTGTTTCGTTAGTAATGACTACTAGAACTGTTTGCATTGCCATCTAACATTTGCGGGCGGAAACTAAGTTAAGGTCCTAATATTTTCACTTTATGCCACATTACAAAATGCAAGATTGGTATTTTCTGAATTGTTACCTTTAATATCGCTCATACTGAAGCCAGATTTGATGATTTGTTCCAAATGAGCCGACGGTGCAGCCTGCTGTCCTTGCTCAACTTGCTCGGCTAGAAGTCTGTTCTGTCGCATTTTGATCTCCTGCCATCTCCGCAATTTCTCGCCCTCCGTTACGAAGCTAGACTGACATATCACGGGTAGCGATAACCTGAGGAACTCCCAATTGGCCTTCTCCATAGTCTCAAACGTGTTGTGAGAAATCTTCAGACACGGCGGAGTGTCGGAACCTGCTGGTATTCTAGCCACGTCGATTCGCGTATCGGCCATGTCGTCGGTGTTCTCGTAAATAGGCTGATCTTTTGTGTACCAAAATGTTACCGGACGATTCATATTGCTGTGAAAAGAAAAATTTGTACATGCCATTAATTTCTATATTTTAAGCTTTTCAAAAATTTAATGGATTGTGAACTTTATATTATAAAATGCATTGTAAAATATTTTACAGAATATATCTTCTATATGGAATAATTTAACATATAGAATTATTTATAGATACTTTAATTGACGAATTAAAATTACGTACACACAGAATGGTTCGTAGCCCTCTTGTAAACCACAAGTGGTGAAGAACTTGAGAGTGTTTACATCTTGGCCGAATGTTAGTTTCGCCTTCTGGCCGACGCCAAGGGTAAACGCAGGTACAAAACTATCGCCTTGTACGTCGGCGAAAGAAGTTTCACCGCCGAGAGCGTCCATCAGCAATTCTCCATTCAAGGAGAAGCCTATGTAATTTGCAAATTTATAGAGCAAAGTAATTGCAACGAATATTGAAAAGTCGAAACGAACGTTGAATGAGACGGAAAATACAATATAGTAAAAAAGTATGCAAAAATAAAAAAAATCTTTAACTTGTTCGACAAGTTTGTTGAGTTGTCAGACATTCGTTTCGGCTTGCAAACGAGATAAAAGTCCAACGACCGAGCAACTAGACGATACATAATTATTATAATTATATTTGTGAAAGCCAATTGTTACTTGATACATACAAATATGTAAGTAAAACACAAACTAAAGAAAAAAAAATTATAGCAGCGTAAGAAATATATATTTGTAATGTATTTTATTAAAATTCCTAACGCGGCCAATTAGAAATTTTTGAGACACAATGCATTAACAGTTACAGCAAAGCGAGTGCTAAAATGGACCATGTGAACTGAGTGATTTAATAGACTTAAAAGGACTTTAATTTCTGTCTCCATTAAAAATAATTCTCCAAAGAATATTAATTAGAGATATTGGAATATTGATTTATATACGATGAACTTACTTCCGTTCATATGGCCCACTGATTCAAGTTTGGACAAAGTAAGCATGCAAGCGGCATTACTCGAGGGAGGTGTAATGGAAAACCAAATACGTGTAATATTATCACACACGGACGATGCACTAAGATAATAAATTTCACGATAAAAAATAAAACAAAAAGCAAAGGTATATAGCCGAGAGATAAAAAGAATGAAGATCATAACGACTCGAATCTGTCCGGGAGATATTTCCCGATACTTTCTCTCTGACTGACATAATTCTATTTACACAGTGTGGTGCTTTGTAACCAATTGATCGTAGTCTGTAAGATGAACATGAGTTGTAATGTATATCTGGTATTTTTCCCGAAGGAGATTACGTTACGTTCTGTGCTCGTACAACGACCGTATCGATATTGTATTTGGGGGTTATTGTTTCGGAATGCACGTGATATGATCGATATAGTATATTTTGGGGCCACCCTGTGGTGTTAGTGATTAGTAAATATGAAATTATGGAAGCGCTGTTATCGCTGACAGTATAAACACTGAGTAGAGTACTGGATACCGGAGAAGACATTGGGCAGACATGATTTTCGTCGATCGAGAACATGGTATTTATTAATGATGATAGAAACCAGGCTATCTCTGGTTCTGCGGTTACCCCAACGTTGTTAAGATGACGGTGACGAGATGAGATAACCTGTGTACGAGAGACGCATGATCGCTTCTTTCGTCCAAGCAACTGTCTCGATGGATTTTTCCCTTATATGACTGCTCAAGCGCGATGATGCTATTCCCCGAAGTGCGAAGTGCGAAAATTTTGCCTGACAAATATCCATTCGGATCTCAAGTTACGATACTGGCGAACATCGCGGTCAGTGTCGAATAATTGTTCCAAAATTATACGTGGTCTCGTGAGTTTTCCAATTGAATATTATTTCAGTTACACTGACAATTGTTCATCTCGTTCTTTGTATCGTATATACATTTGTACAATTGGTTCATCTGGTTAATGCTGGTGTGTGGCTGAGATTGTGCTAAAAAATCGCGGTGCCTGTATCCAGTAGTCTATCTCCAGATATCAAATTATGTGTATAGCTTGAAATGGCAGCTGAAGCGTTTCGCTTAAATATTCCGTCTTACTAATCGTTCGGTCAATTAGATCCAGGAAAACCCCGACAACGTCTCCGACCTGCCATTGTTTGCCGAACGTTTCGGCCGTGCCCGAGTATACTTTTTCCTCCTTTAAAATAAAATGTTCACCAGTTCAACACTTTCGCTCGTGGATATCGTTAGCACAGACCGGTAATCGGATATCCGCGCAACAAAAATGCACATCGTGATACTCTGTTGTCCGGTTGGGTCTGAAGAGGGGCACCTTATATACAATTTGTATTTTATCGCTGATTGATATACCTACTTCGATGTCGTGTACGATTTTGCGCGAGTCTTGCACGATCTTGCGCGAGGGAATCCCGCGAATTCCCCCGACACTGATAAAAGTCAAGCCACACTTCGCCGAATGAAATTTCTCTTGCGATTTCATTCGTCTTGGGACAAGGATGCAAGAGAAAAAAACCAAATCAACATGAAAGAAACATATAGAGCGAGACAAATACAATAGTAGTGACCAGAAAAACTCAGAAAAGAAGAAGAAGAATAATGTAGATGTATAGTGGGGCCTTTAGATCGGGCTAATTTGAAATGGGAAATGGGACTCTTACTGATCGTTCGGTCTGCCACGTCAATGAAACATCCAACTACGTCGCCCACTTGATATTTGTGACCAAATGACTCGTTGGTGCCAGCGTGCACTTTGGTCACCTGACATTCATACTCTTTTGGATTATTCGCATCTCATAGATCGCGAACGAGAGCCACGTGGCGCTTACGTTAATATCACATTCGACTTGCAACTCATACGGGCTACCGCGTATGGATTACACGCAGCTCTGGCTGATATATTTTTATCCGTAAAGAAAATCTAAGCAAATTCTAAACACTATATAAAGTTCTCACCTTCCGTGGCTATAATAATCCGAGGTATTATACAATTTCACATCGACATATTAATATCAGAATGTTTCTTACAACGGAAAATATACTAAAGATTAATGTTTCTAGATTTAATCGAGAAATAAGAATGTTTTTTTCCGGTTTCTACATTATTTATCCATCATTTAAATATCTTTTGTAGTTCAACCCGAAAATTTAATACTATTTGAGAATTGTCACTTTTAACGATTGGAAAAGTCGTCTTGACAAATTCTTCGTATAAACAGCTTCCGATAAAATCGTCAAGTTACGAAAAGGAAACAATATAAGGGAAACACTTACATTGTAACCGTCGAAAGCCCAAGTACTTTCGTCGCTACCCAACATACTTCCTGGTGCGCAATCGGCTTTTGCCCAACCAACTCGCATCGGGCCGGCTGTTAGAACTTCGAATTCGAAATACCATTTTCCGTTGCTGACTGCGTAATGTTTCTCGACTCTGTAAGTCCTGAAGTATAATTGTCGTAATCTGCTGGCCTCCAAAAGCAATGCTACAAATGCCAGAAAATAAATACATTATTAATACATTATTAATACATTATTAATACACACAATTATCAAAACTTCCCATATTAGAAAAAAAAACTGAAAGCTATCGAAATTTCCTCGATGTTAATATAACGAACACTCTATTCCACATTCAGAATGTATTAAAAATTTTGGAAAATAATTTATCATATTGCGATAATTTATTATGAACAACAAAAGATATCTAATAATATTTTATATTAGCGTAAATTCCATGAACGGTCTCTTGGAAATAATGTACAACTATTTTGCAAAGCACAGAGGTCTATCTAAAAATAAACGGACGCATTTAACGAGATTTAAAAGTCTCACCTTCGTGCTGTTCTCCAGTAGGTGGATCGAGCATATACCCATAAACTAACAGAGTTCTAACGGTCTCACTAGCGGTGTCGCGATTAGCCTTCTTGATAGCTTCGTCGACTTTCGGATAGGGCACCAAGTGGGGACTTCTCCTCATCACCGAGTCCTCGTTCAACCCGTATGTCCAACCTTGGCTAATTCTTTCCTTCGCCCATAGATTATGTGTATTCTCAGCGAGCTGATCGACGAGTTCCTCCATCTTAGGGGTCAACGTGATCGCTGTCAGATCGAGCGGCGCCGGTTTGTAGCCACTGCTCTGCAGAAATGGTTCGTTTGGTAATCTCAGGGTTTTTATTCTGGACGGTGGCTTGTCCATGGTGATATAATAGCCTAAAGCTAGGATGGTCTTCAAAGTCTGCACGGCCAATTGAGTGTCGTAACGCTTTTCCGCGGCTGGCAGTCTCTCGAACTGAACTATGCAAGGATGTATCTTTCTTAGGTCGTCCCGTACTTCGCCGAAGATCCAACCAGCCTCGATTTTGTTCATTGCCCACATCTCATGAATGTTTTCCGCCAACTTGTCTCTGATCTGCTCAACGTAGGCCGGCAAGTTGACCATCGACGTGTCGACCGGAGCTGGAACGAAGGCGGTATCATCCTCAACTAGCCATGGGCCGGCCAGAACCACTTTGTTCATATTGCCAAAATAGAAGCACGGGTCCAGCGACAGGATTTGCTGCGGCAGTAGACTTTCCACCAACGGCGAAAACTCCTCCGGCGGCTGAAACTTCAGTCGACCGTGATCACCGCCTAGCAGAAATCTACAGGAGAGCTTAGAGGAACAGCTAATGGCGGGGAAGAACATGCCGTCTAGATTGAAATTCCGGAAAGAACCCATGATGTGAGTGCCGTTAAAGGTGAACGTTATCACTGGCACTGTGAGATCCAAGGCACAGCCGATCACGTCGCTCTTTCTAATGTAGGGTTCAGTAGTATTTTGCACTACTTGGGTCTTCCTGCCACCGGTCCACAGGTAGGCACCATCGAACCCGAAAGAGTATAAATCGTCACCAACACCATTTCCACCCCATTTCTCGCCCCCGCCAGGATACGGCATGTAGCTGTCGAAAATAATACAATGTTAGTTTAGTTAAAAATAATAAATTAATATGACAAAATTTAATGATTAAGTTTTAAAGGCATGTAACTTTAATTTTTAAAATTTATATTCTTTGGGAGTTATATATATATATATATATATATATATATATATATTTTTTTTTTTTTTTACATGCAAATAGAGATTTAAAAAAAAGATTGTACAACAATTTACCCGGCGGTATTCGCCCATCCGATTCTCAAGTGCGGCATCATGTGGGTCGTTTGTTCAATGTGATCGACAGTCACCTCGAAATACCATTTTTGGTACAGAGCGGAACCCTCCACTCTGCCGACAAATATATTCGGTCTGACGCTCGCCACATGATCCACTAATTGCGTTTGGAGAAGCAAGTTCTTCCCGGGCAATAGAAAGTCGCAAATATTATTCTGCGAGGAGCGTACTGCGACACCGTTACCCACACATAGTGAACACAAGACGTCCAATACCTTCGGATCTCTACCATGTTTCTCCAATAAAGAAATGATCACTTTTATGTGCTCATCCTGTGAAATTTACACATTGACAGTAGCTAATTAAAAGTTCTAGAGATATTGCTGTTTGCTAAATAATTTGTTTATATATTGCAAGAAATGTTCCATTACCCTCATCATGTTCAAAGCCTCCGGCGAGTCAATCAGCACGCAATGAAGTACATCCAACATTCCCGTTCCTTCGCTGGATGCTTGCGATCCTAATCGACTAAACAGCCAATTGAGACGATTGCTGTTGGCAAACTGAGCGCAGTTGGTGTGATTTCCCTTGATAATGGCCGCTAATAATTGATAAAGATATCCAGATATTTGATCCCAAGCTTGGCCACTTTCGTCGCCGGAAAGAGCGACGAGGAATCCTTGCGAGGTAATCACGTTAATCTTGTCGATGGCCTCGAGGATGAGATTAAGTATGCCTTCCTCTTGAAACAGATCCTGACGATTCCTGAGAGCGCGGAACTTATTTTGCTTCTCCTCATGTTCCATGTCGTCCTCGGGTTGAGCAAAGTAATTGATCAAGTCCTCCAGACACATTACCATTTCGTTAAGATTCACGTTTTGAAAAAACATGGATGCTCTTCTGTTTACTTGCAACGTTTCTAGGCCTCTAAAACACATTCGATAATTTTAGCAAGGTCCACTTTCGTTTTCCTTACTGAGCTAATTTTTCGCAAGATATGTTTTAAATCTTTTTCTACTAATGTTGAATATCTAACTGAATATCTAATCTTCTTTGAAGTTTTATGATATTTCTAAAAAAAATGTTTACTAATTATATATACACAATAAAATAAATAATATAATAATATATTTACACAGAGTAATGTGTCACTGACATGAGTTATTTAAAAATATATAACTCACGTGATGAATTGTGTGAACAAGCTGCTGCATTTCCTAATGACACGAGCGGTACGAGATTCTTCTTCTTGAGATCTAGAGAAATCCAATCCGTCGTCCATCTTACCCTCCTCGTGAAGTACCGCCTGCTTCTCTTCGACTTTTCCGACGCCTTTCTTTTTCGTTTCGTACGACTAAATCAGAATTTTATAATTAATACTGTGCAAATCCATCGGTTTTCATACTAAATATTCAAACAAACTTGCTGAAACCAATAAAGTGAGTTTAAATAGATTTTATTTATAATTTATTTTTCAATAATTGATCTCGATAATTCTTTGCTTACCTTATAAGATACCCAGAGACACGTGGTGGCATGTTGCATAATAACAGTGGAGTCACCGTATTTGATAATCGGCATGCCGATTACCTCCAGATCCTTATCCTCGAGAACAATCTTTTGATCGTCCTTTTCTTGCCGCAGCCAAAACGTCGAAGTCTCAATCGTCGCATCATTCCTTTGTGGAGAGATAATCGTAGATTTAGGAAATATTATCACAAGTCCGCTTAAGAATCACCGTGACCCTTGAACTTTTCTAAAAATAAGTATTAACCTATCGACCAGATAGAGCTCGTTGTTCTCCTTCACACCGAGATAACGTCCGGTTGTCAGATGCCTGATTCTCATAGGATGCAGCCAATTAATAAAGCCACCTGCCCATTTCGTCCTGGCGAGCTCTAATCTCCATAGTGATCTTGCTTGACTCATCACGCTGCCGCCTTCGTAAATTACAAGGCTATAAAACAATAAATAAAAAATATCCAGATAAACTAATCTTCACTTTCTCTCATTTTTCGAATATAATGTCATAAGTGTATCGAAATAACCAATAACGTAGCTCAGTGACCGAGGATGATAAGCATAACAGCAAAAGAAGAGTAACGATATTAAGAATATAACAAAAGAAGAGTATAAATATAACAAAATATAACAAAATATATAACAAAAGAATATAACAAAAGAAGAGTAACGATATTAAGAAGGATAAATAAGAAGTTAATATATAAAATTTATACTAATAATTAATTAATAACTGCTGATTGCACACATTATAGTTTTTTTAATTGAGAACTTGCCAATTTCTGACTCTGTGCTAGAATATCTTCCTTAATGGAACATATAGTTTTGAAAAATATAATTTTTTATATAACTGGACACTGAGAAATCGATTAAGTTTCCTCAGAACTCAAACAAATCAGCCATTGCGGTAGTACAATAAATTTTTCCGTCTGTCAACTACACGGGAAAACATTTCAATTCATGTAACTAAATAGATACTAGATAAAAACTCGCTGACGAGAAATAATATATCTGTAATCGTGACCGAAAACATTCGTCTGAATATTTAGTTGCGTTAAAACTCGGTTGAGATAATTAGGAGCAATAGATTAAATAGAAATCTTCTACAGGAATCTTTCTATTTTTGCAACCGAGGTTTTTGTCTAGTTCTCAGGTAACAGAAAATTTATCTATACTAACGAAATTGTTTTTTCTACGTAGAAACGTTGTATACACACAAACGGTACATGCTTCATTTTGCGCGAGACACTATCGTGTGACTTAATCTAAGCTTACTTTTGACTAGGTGTTGGACTCCAAGTCGACGGTATTGTCAAGCATTCGTCGCCACCGTGGAAAAATCTCAAAACGTCGCCACCGAAGACATAACCGACGTACTTCATTCTACTGATACCAGTACCGTAAGGCTGCACCGACCAATGAGTGACGTGAAAGGATGCATTGACCACCGACAGATCGTTTTCCTTTGTCGTGTGCTGGAACAAAAAGAATTTCAAGATTTTTTTATTGCCAAATCATTTTCAAGCCATTATTCTTACTTGTGTGTCAAGAACTTACCAAATATCGTTCAGTCGCGACGGACACCAAGATAAGATCGTCACCCACACGCACCTTCTCACCCTCCGACCTCTGCTTGGAAGCGGGATGTACAGTCCACCAACACGCCTCACCTGCATGAGAAAGAATACAGTTTCTGAGAAATCCCACGAGAATAAATGTGTTTCTTTTCATTCATGCTTCTTGACTCATGAAATATTTGCCAGCAATGCAATGCAATGCAACTACGGACTTTAATCTCAATTCAATTCTGTCGAAAGTTATAATTGCATTCAACAAACAGTGACGCGAGAATATTTAACAGAAAAATGCGTTGGAGCAAAAGAAAGCAACAGCCGCTATACGGTACAGTAAGAGAGAACTCGTGAAAAGAAATAGGAAAAAATTAATCGGAGAAAAGGTTTCTGTGTTACCAAAAGATTTTTTGTTGGTAAAATTTCTTCTCATTTTACTTTACGAAACGTTTTTTGATTATTATAAATCAAGAATTCGCTCGTAATTAAGGTATATAAGGGTATGTTTCATGTACCTTGAGAATGTTGCTGCAGACCGACGTCGAAGGCAAGCTTATCGTTCGACGAACTCGTGGACAGACACGCGAGGTACTACGGTGCATGATCATAGATTTATGCAACCATGAAAGCTTAACGCCGTGTAATCGCGTGAAATTACAAAGAGTATCAATTTACCATGTCGCTATTGAGATGTCGCAGCAATATGGCATTACCGTATAATAAGGTCCTGTGCCCTGACCCGGTGCCCTTTCCCTGTAAAGCACCAAAGGATTGTCAAAGTCCCTGCCACCCTTCGTGCTCGATAGTAATTTTTTTTTTTTATTCTTTATGTATCGTACGACATATTTTTAATGGTTGTCAGAGTAACAGAATTCCTTAGACAACTTCTACAAGCGTACTGATAAGAGAAGGCCATAAATGTTGGTATTAACGTCAAGCTACGATGCGAGGCTCACGCGATTCATGTATCACTCATAAAAGATTCATGTCGAAGGCATAGAGATTGCTGAAGACGATTTTAGCGTAGATAGTTAATATGTTAGATAGCCAAAAAACAGCCTCAACGTATATTATGTCAACATTAATCTCTCAGTGATCGGTTAATCGATCGATGGGTGAAGTGGTGTCTCAATATTTAAAAAGAATAAAGAGATGTAAGAGAGAGACTATATATCGCTCTAATTTTTGTTAACTTTAAAGCACAGCTACATTACTCTCAAAATCCTACTAAATAACATAGAATGTCTGTCATTCTTTGAACATTGAGACGATACAAATTGCTTACTCTTCGAAAGTGGTATACGTAAAAAATTTAGAAAATATATTTAATTTAACTTGATATACTTTATATCCATTATCATTATACATTTGCTCTACCTTCGTATGTATTTAGCGCTAAATATTTGGACTGTTTAAGTCCCACTTTAAAATTCACTTATTAACGCGGCATGTTCATGCGGTTTCAGGCGAATACAATACAGAATCACACTCCAACTAGCGCTAAATAAACACGCAAATGCGAACTATCGAAATTGATCTGAGACCACCTTCACGAAGTAAACGACTCGTATTTTCACCCAAGCTCGATCGAGCGTGTATCACAACGTGATCCAACACACAAACAAATGATCAGTTTACCCAAGAGCGGACACATAACGGCGCCCCGCAGACGGTACGTAAATTATACTTACTAAATTGTCTTGCTGCTGCAAAGAGAAACATAAGAGGCAATGAATCTCCTTCGTCAAGTGTCGATACGGTTTTGTTGGAAAGAGAAAAATAGAGACAGAAATATAGAAAGAAATGGAAGATATGCGCGTATGATGTATCACGATTGACGGTGACGGTGGGTCTTAGTTAAGCTTTTAGGCGATAACCTTGTTTTATTCTTTTAACTTTCTCACGGTGCTAGTATGTTTTGAGTGACAAGACCACAACTGAAGACAGGAACGATCGTGAGAACGAAAGAAAACGTGGTTTGAAGTCGCTTTGCACGACTACACGCTGGGCGCATGCGACAAATCATACGGACAAGGGACGGTGCGTTGGCGGGCGGGGGATGCGTGCGAGAGTGCATTCAAGAAGAGCTATTCCGATGTGTCAGGAACCCTTCGTGAATTATTTAGTGGACAAATCGAGCAGGCCTGAGGGGGTTTAAGGGGGACATTGTAAGGACGTCTAAAAGACGTCAACGTGATCCTTCCGGACGTCATCCGGACGTCTCTTAGACTTCCGTCGTTGTTTGAGAGCTGCGTTTCTCGCGTTTTGGAGCTAAATGGCACGCATTTTATGGCCCACTCCTATGCAGGTCGAGCGTGTACGTTTTGTACGGCTCTAATTTGGGAATATGAGGGGCTTCTAATCGCGAGGTAGACGATCATACTGCTCGCATGGTCGGAGAATCGCGCGGATGCGATCGGGTTCGAGCTGGGAGTCGCACGAACCTCGTTGCACGCGCTACCGAGAAAGTCCTCCTTCAAAATGAGGGGGTAATCGATGATGTCTTTTGCGGCGCGCGAAGATGTCGAGTAGAAGCTACGAGTATTCCCTGAAGCTAAATGAATTTCGCTGGCGAGATTGAAGACGCACGAGAATCTTCGTGCGAGAGTGTACGCTATTAGGCAGAGAGAACTTATACGTTACCGTCTCTGAACCAGCAGCGGTGACCAATTCCTGCAGGGCTCTCACTGAGAGAGCCTGTTCTATGACAAACACGCATTGCGACAGGTCCGGCGGTATGTTCTGAAAGAAGACAATAATTCAACGACGCACATGTGAAGCGAAAGAGAGCAAGGTAATTTAAATCGCCGCCATCGTCGTTACCTTGTCTGCGATGTTCTCGAGGAAGCAGTGTCGATTGCCGAAACCCTCGGCTGCCAAGCAGACTCTCTCTCCTGTCGCAGTGCAGGACAGACATACCATATCCTCCTGTAAATTTCAGGCAATGCTTGTATGTGTTTGCTATGCGACTAGCTCACTTTCTCGCGAACACAATAATAAATCTGAAGAGAAATTAATTCCGGGTCAGAATTGATTTTACGCTCTCTGTCTCTTTGTCTCTCTCTCTCCTTCCCTCTCTCTCTCTCTCTCTCTCTCTCTCTCTCTCTCTCTCTCTCT
>NW_022639544.1:79549-104153 GCF_010583005.1 Odontomachus brunneus
CTCTCTCTCTCTCTCTCTCTCTCTCTCTCTCTCTCTCTCTCTCTCTCTCTCTCTCTCTCACTTATAGTATCTCCAATTTAATTTTCTTTTTAATGTAACATTTACATAGAATTCTTAAAGAATTTATATTTAATTAAAAGGCCATTTATTTGCGCAATTTGTCAATATCGATACAGTCTAACTAAACAAGAGAACTCGGCGTAGATTTCTCTCGACGAATCTCGCCATTACATCGAGTTGGTAGCTGCTATGCTGCAATAATATGCAATACCGCCAAATGATGTTGCAATTCGGCACTTTGCTTCGCACCGGAAATCGTGATTTATGATTTGCATCTGAATCAAACGAACTAACAAAATTAGAATCGATAGGCGCGTCGATTAGCGAGGTGATTGTCGATCTGTCGATCATTTCGCGAAATAATTATCTGACATAATAATGAGACTTTATGAAACCACGTGAATTATGATGCGAGCCGAACGGCAGAATGCGGTCACCGTGCCAGAACCAATTTGGATGACCTCAAGAATGCATGAGAACCAGGCATATGCAAGTATACGCCGGTCTCGAGTGCACTTCGTAATCTTTGGACACGTCTCGCATCTCGCATCGAGAGGAAACAACACTCGCGTGCATTGCGGGAAGCGCCGTTATTTAACACACGTTCCTAATAATGTCGCGCCTTGCAAAGCTCAAAGCAGTGAGTCACTCGATTTACGTCGCTCGATTTCAACCCTTGAACGCGTACAAAATGTCCATCTCAATCTGTACGCAAGCTGCTTTTCTTTCGAAAAACTATACACTTGTTTGTATGCGACTTCAGATATATTGATACTTCTTATCGAAAGTTTCATTTTACCACTCTGAGATACTGCAAAGACTGCTAAGTAAAGTTGAATAGTATTCATATCCTTCAACTTTAAACGATGCTAAAGAAAGAATGAAAGGAGAAAGCAGCTTATCGTAAGAAAGAGCGAGACAACGAGAGGAGATATAGATGAGAGAACGCAGGTGAGTTGTACGCGTTCGTGAAAATTTTATTAGAGCTTATATAGGAACTAAGTCGAAATTGCACGAGAAATTTGTTTGTCCCGTTATTTTCGTAATACGCGTCTAGATCAGTCGATTCCATCGCACCAATGTACACATTTATAGTATATATATTAGGTGTGATGAGTTGGGCGCCAAGGTCGCACCGTGGTCAACATTTCCAGGCCTGGCTTTAATAGTGCACGTAGCAAATTAACGGTTCGACAATCATCTAAGTACTCCATTTTCTTCTTCAGCACTTTTCTAAACAACGCTACGACGCCGGCGAACAAAACAATCGACGTGAAGACTTGAGTATTTCTGCAATCATGTGCGAAACACTTTGTTTATCTGTTTAAATGAATTTGAATGAATTTTGTCATGTAAAAAAATCGTAAACTATTAATATCATATAAAAGGTTAAAAGATAAGTTCCTCAAATTGAGAGCGATCGGCTTTTGACTGAAAAACACGTGATGGATGACGCGCGAGATATTTTCCAATTGCGACAATGATCCTCACGATTCATTGGCAATTAAATTACAATTTCGATAATTCTCTCACACCAATTTAATGGTGTTTACGATCATATTTTTGAGGTAAAATCGACATAGAAAGTTTCACATCACGATAAGCTGTATGTTTTTGTCTTAAATTATGAATATTATTACATTATAAAATTGTATAAAACTCGACAAAATAGATAACTATGTTGAAAAAGAAATTGACTTCAGTATTTTCTGTTGATTTTGTCTAGCTATGTCGTCAATTCGACAATAAGTAACTGCACGAACATTAATTTTTTACTTACCACTATTCTTAGTGTTAAGAATATCTTCAGAGAGTACTCTAATATATCGCGACGTCGAAATTATCAGAATTTCACTACAATCAAGTAAATGACAACACACACAGATAAAGCAATTATCCGATTAGAGAGTTTAACTGAAATCGATGGCAGCTCTCGACGTTCACTTCGCGATAGTTTGAGCGTGGCAAATTATTTAATGCGATCATATTAATTGTATCCTGTCGACGTCATCGCAACCACACCCAATCTGTCTTCGGATGAGAAGTGAACCACATGAACCACGATAAACATACGCGCGCGTACATTTCCGACGCGTTGGCGGTTCGTTTGAAAAAAAATCCATATGCAACAGGGAGATGCATAAGTAATGTTAAGAGACACATTAACATAACTTCCTGCCAGATTAAAAGGAATGGCACGCAATTCGCCGGTACTCCCGTATATTTGCGTTCGCGACACGCGAGGTACCGAAAGTCGCTGGATATTTGACCGGGCGAACCTAATTTTGTTTATCGTGATATTTTAGAAGCGCTATCGCTGATGGTCAATCTGTTCTCGGCACCGGTAACCTTGTGAACGTTTGCTTTCGCCAAAGTTCATCGGCGAGACTGTACGAAGAAAATATTTATTTTTCCAGTTCGCTCGATATTTGATTTTTGTGAATTTATATAATACGACGAAGAAACAAAAAAAAAACAATTCTTTTGTAATACCCGTAATTTGTATACTTGTTCGAGTACGTATTGTCGCAACTGTTATTTTTATTTTTATAATAACAGCGTTCTTATCCGAATAATTCGATAGTATATATTCCGCCGTTTTTAAAATATAAATAATTTCACAACTGGTGATTACGGTAGTGTAATTGGACGTTTGGCGGGTAGACGCGAGATTTGTGCTCTGATAATGAACCAAATATACCGGTTACTTCCGGCGTCTGTGACGACGATCGAAGCCGCAACATATCGCGGTATAGGTCAAGGGTGCGCTACCATTTTACAAGCAGATAATTCCTATAATTCTGTCAAACCAGTGAATAACCATAAATCATCTTTACGTAGTGCAGTGAGCCGGAAAATGAAATAAACACGCTTCAAAATATTAATCTTTCGTACTTGTTGCAACTGATAGAGAACACGAGGAACTCATTATACACATAGCTCAGCATATTTGATAAAATTGAAACTTTTCGAGTAAAAATCCTGAGAGCCTTCTAACAAAATCGATAGTACTCACGTCCATAATTTTACAAATCATCAGTGATAAAAGTTTCATTAAATTAATTTGTTACATTTATATATAATTTTGATTAAATTAAAAATCGCTTATGTATCTGTTTCTACCAACTTCGTTTGAACTTTGATCTAAGTTTAAATAGAGTCTTTAATCTTTATCTAAATAGAATTTAAATTCAAATTAAAGTTTAATCAATGTTGGTACACGGAAAAAAAATATATATAATTGCTTTTTTCATATAAATTATCTTCCGCTTTAATAGTATATAAAAACAGATATTTAGTAAAGTCTATCTTGCTAAGGAACATAATAAATTTCGCTAGAAACATGATAGATTTCGCATTGCAAACTCTAAAATATAAGTAGCTCATATAAAATGAAAGGATAGAGTGAATCACGGCAGAATGTCCACCTATTTCTTACAAAATCCTTAGTAACTTACAAAATATTATAGTAATTTTTACTATAAAATTCTCTACGCGTAGAAACGGGCATTAATTGCGTAATTTATCAGGAATGTCAGCCGTATATGTGAAGCGATAGAACATCTAATAGATCTTTATCGCTAAAAAATAATAAACTTCGTGACGCCTCGCGACATCACTGAGCCGGAAGAAGGTTAGAAAGGTGTTGATACAGCGTGCTGCCGTGTCGTACATGTACTATATCGTTTGTTGTTCGATACTCAGTGCATTGGATGCATGCTGCGCGCATCGCGGTGAATTAATTATAAATTCATCACTTTTCGAAGCGACATCACTAATGAAAGCTGCGCTAACCATATTGATCAGATGGACAAGCGCCTGCATCGAATTCTATAGTTAAACTTAAAGTGACTGACTCCACAAAGAACAACATTGACAACACATTGATGTCTCAGACATTACTAGATTTCCAAACACGCGAACGGTGATTATTACATGTATTCGACGGGAAATTCTGTTAGCAAACTACACGATGAATAACATCGAATTATTCGATCGTACGAGCCGCTTCGCAAAATGTATCGAGCAAAATTAATGGGAATGTTAAATTTGTCAATAATTTCAAGAAATATACCGTCACACGTATTTTCTCGTTTCTTTATTGCGTCTGTACAAAAGTTTGAAAGATTTATTTCCCGTTTAATCTCAAAGTCGCCCTGTAAATGTCCATTATTCAAGTCTTTGCATTTGAATTAATATAAATCGAAGTAAAATCGAGAATAACCATTTGCCTGTTTCGCCGAAGAAGCAATTTTCTCAATGGATTATAAAAGATACCGCAACCAAGAAACTTCCCGAAGCTTCACATCCAACTTTATGCACGCAACTGACTGTATTTTAGTATCGACGCATAATCGATATTCGTCCTTATCAAAATTCACTGATAATCGATAAAGTCGATCGCAATACTGATAATCGATAAAGCCGCTATCGACTTTTCTCGAGCGCACGAAGTAGAGAGGATCGTAAAACTTCAGATGTTTTCATACGGGAGACATTTTCCTTCTTTTTCGGGCAAACGTCAAATTATCAAGTAAAAATTTTACTAAGGATAGCGACCAAGAAGCATGGACGACAGCACATCCGACAATGGCAGGTGAGCGATATTTCACGCTCTCCCGTCGAACTTGCCGGATCCATTCGCAGGAGAAGTAACCTGTCCAATGACGTCGCGATACGGTTTCTCGCGTAAAATACGAACGAATGTTCTCGCGACACCGGCACTGAGAGCTCGGCCGATTTCGTGTGGCGTGTTGTCGTGACGCGAATCTGACAGGAACGTATTTCTCATGCGATTTTATGCACCACCGGTGCATCGACTCGGTGAGGATGCCTCTTTTAAATTCCACGGACGAGCAGTCACAGCCGTGTCGATGATCGAAATCGCTCTCACAGTCAACTTGCCTGCCCAACGTTATCTCTCACATTTCGCACACACATGTCGCGTGATCATAAAAGCTCATTAAATTTTCGCCCGAGGTCGTAAACCGAGCTGAACATCTGCGAACGACTTCGAGGAAAAACCGGAAATTTCGCACAAGGATCGATAATATTCCATTTGCTTCGATAGATGATTACGCATCGAGCGCAATAATGTTTATGACGCATTTTACAAAGGCAACACCTTAATTAGTCTGCAACAAATTTATGTTTATGCTATCGAATATCAAAACATCACTCGTGTCACTCGTTCAAAATTCGTTAAAAAGTAAACGTTTAATTTGTGTACACCATTAATTTGTGTACACAAAAGTTTGCAAAGTCAGAGTACAATAATAATGTTGTGCGTAAAGAACTAAATACCCGAATTTCTACATAGACGTATCTTTAATGAACCGAGAAAAGAGATGGATGAGCTTATGGAGGAAAACGAGGACGACGATGCGAAAACGGTACGACGTATGGACCGTCGCAGGCGCAGAGCTGAGAGAAGATCAAATTGCCAATGCAGACCTAGAGCCAGATCCAGGAGACGTAGAAAACGGAGAATTGTTTCGCAGAATCCTTTCATCATCTTCTATCTCGAGATGTACTTCAAGAGTCCCGGCAAACGCGTGGCGGAGGTCGCCCGGGAGGCCGGCAAGATATGGTCCAACATGTCCGATGAGGACAGGAAACAGTACGTAGAACTGGCCGAAAAAGAGCGTATGAGGCGATGCAGGATGATGAGAAGGAGAGGTGCACGTTAACGCTGGCAGTGAAACTTATGGCTGTCGTTAAATGCTCCGGAAGAAGCTTCAGTAACAAACAACGATAAAGGATGTTTATTTATTATGGCAAAAAGTTAAGCCATAATTTATTCTTTTTTTAACTTCGGATACAATGCAGCGAAAAACATGTATTGAAAATGACAAATTCGCTGAAATAAATTTTACGTTTTAATTTAGAATTTCAATTTAAAATTATAAATAATGTGATATACATATTCCAATTTAATATAAAAAATATAATGTGTAAATCATCATATGTGTATCGATAGCATACGATACGTATAGTTTCCGAAATTTTAAAGCACCAAGTGTACTGCGCTTGAAAATGAAAAAGTATAATAGAACGAATGGTTGAAACGAACACGAAGGTCATAAAAACGGTATACACGCGATATTGTATAATTTGTGAACAATGTTGTATAATAAATTTAATATATCTAAATATGCATAAATTTTTAAACAACTTAAGCATTATAACATTATTTGCATTTTTCATAATTTCTATGTTTTAATGTATTTTAATAAATATATATAATTTGTAATTAATAAATCAAAGTTCCTTTTAAATGCGAACAGTAATCAATTTTATGGATAGAAATGATACTAAAACTTGATAAGGATACCGAATCATGACTGATCTCTTTGTTAGAGAGAAATTTGCATGCCAGCAAACTTTTCATTATTTGTGTTGATCTAACGTTTCTGATATTTGCACCTAAATTTAATGGTAGAAGGTAATCAGGTAGAAGGTAGATATCGAACAAACAGACAATGTAAACAGAGCATAACGGATTAAATGCGCAAACGTCAAACGCGCGATGGCAAAAGTATAACCTTGACCAATGCGACCGCTTGATCCCTGCAGGTCGAACGGGGTCAAGGTTGCGTTACAAGGTACTTTAAGTGCTTCCATGTTTCACTAAAATCCCGTACGGTTTTTCTTACCGCGACTTTCTACATAAGAAATTGCACGCAAGCGTTTATAAGTTAAAACAAACGCCGGCAATTTCAGCTGACGCTCATCAAATTTATTTAGTAGTCGCGCGAAGCTAAATTGAAATTTTATTAATTTAGTGATTTCTCTTTCTTCATTAATCGAACAATGCGACTTCATTTAATTTGAGATACAATATGATTATATGTCAGCCGTTAGTTTCCCGAATTCAAGTATCTTCTGGTGCGAGACTAATTTTATACGATAAAAATTTTTCCGATATTTTTTCCCCAGATCGTCTGAGAAGTCATAGGAACAATATGATGTTGTAATAATACTACTACTACTATTACCACCGTCGTCTACATCAATGCACTACGTATGTATTGTATCGGATAGCCTCGCATAATGTACAGTTTGCCTGCCTTCTGTGTGCAAAGTTTCAACTGCATCGGCATTCATTCATTTCCACACAAACACACCACTGCATCATTGAACGCGAACCACCTCTCCGTTCTCGTGCGCTCTTTGCGGGCACACCAACGGACATATTTACACTTGGCTCGTTTCAAACCTATTGATACCTGTCGTGCTATCATCATATCATGACTATCTACCACGTGAATCTCACGAGGTCACTTATATTGACGAAGATATTTAATCTCCATCTGATTTATCGCCGACGCGGATTCATAAAATTTTATTAAAAAAAACCTTGGAGCACTATAAGCGGTTTAATTAATGGTTTAATCAACTCGATTTTATAGAATAATCGAGTAGGACGGACTCGAGTAGGAGAGATAGTACGCATAGTTGCGTGGCGTGTTATTAATAATAAACGCGTATTGACACTGACGCTTTTCCACGCAAGCTCGACGATCTCTCCGCCCTTGATAATGATTGCTTCAGCATCCCCTGTAATATCAACCACGAGACCACTGTTCGACATTCCTCGATATAAGCCTTTGAATGAAACCAAACGACGAAATCAAAACAACAACAACGACAACTATCCTATATATCGTCACGAATTTTCGTTCGTGCATGCTTTCTAATCTGTCCACTTGCTCCGTGAGTGTCACACAAGCCCTGCGTCATCCCCCTTAATCATCAACCTTGAAGCCGGTCGTCCCCTCCAGCCCCGCGGGATCCGGAATTATAAGCTCGCCCATGGCAAAGTGGGACTTACCGTGCGGAGGAATGATACGTCGTCCTGCTCGGAGCCACCCTCGCTGTCGGCCATCCCTTCGACACGCTTTCCCCACGCGACGAGCCTCCTTCGTCTGCGTCACTTTCACGCGCGCTCGCACCTGTGCACGCGTTTACGCGAGCGTGTGCCTATCTCGCGTGTCTCTTCGTGTCCGAGGCACCCTTATCGATGCTGGAGAGGTAGCGGATAGTCATGCACAATCTCGCGTGGCTGGCATATTCCCGTCGCTATCCTGACGCAGGTTCTCGGCCTCTTCGTCTCGTCGACTGAGCCGACAACGAGGACGAGGAAGAGGACGAGGACGTCGACGACGACAACAATGTAGACGACAGCGACGATGGCGACGTCGACGTCGACGTGCTAACCCGTCGTGGAGCACCGACGATCACCCACTGCTGCCGGGAGGGCACCCAGACCGTTCGCCGACGACCCTTGCGCAAGCGCTCGGCACCTTCAATCAAATTCCGCATACTCGTGACTACGTTAACGTAAAATCCCCCTCGGTTACGAACCGTATTACACGCAGCTGTCTTACCGTGAAATATCGCCGGGATATATTTTTTCGAAATGAAACCAAATAACGCGCTGGAGAGTTGTCGGAGTGTTTCGGGACATGAGGAACGTGTCACGAACGTGTCATACAATATTAAATCGGTTAGTAGAGGAGGCGATCTATGGAAGATGAACTTATGGACTGGAATGACCTTTGAGGGAATATATCTCTTCAAGTTTTCAAGCTCTGAAGAAAGTCGCTATAATCTACTCGAACTTTTAATCGAAAGAAATTATCCGCACTAATGTGCACACATAATATTGCACATACGCGGACTATCTCGACTACTATACATTCGCTCGTGTTAATTAAAATTCCGCGCGATGTGCGACGAAACAAGAGTATTCTGGCGATTCGCTTATGCGTAAAAATAGTTTCGAGCAAACACACATTTCTCATTCCCACGGTAATCTCAGATGTGAGTCACGAAAGGAGTTTTCGGCCGGATTACGTTCTAGAGTTAGAAAGTATTTCGGAATGGTAAAGCGCGACAGCGAAGCTATAAGGTCGAGACGTCAAGTGGCACTTTTAATCCGTGACTAATCAGATCTGGTTCGTCTATAGTGCGAATGTAAGAAGCACAACTTCACCAACTATCGATACTGTCGTTTCAACCTGCGAGCGACATTTGTAATACCGCCATCGATTCGCAATCACCGATATTTTTGCCATGAGCGCGAATCATGAATAGAATACGAAACGCTGAATATGGCATAAAGCTGAGCCGCGCTTAAATGCAAAATTGAGTTAAGGAGCGTTTCCAATCTATAGTCTTTATACGTATAGTACTGCAGTTGTTTAACACATGAGATTGCGATGAGCAATCTGAACAACGCAAAAGACGTGCTCGAGTATCATATTAAACAAGCCGGATATTCTTCCAACATCTGCGATGTAACATCTAATATCTTATTCGCAAGAATGCATGAAATTGTTCAACCCTTCTTATTGAGAATGTATAATTTGTCAGTGACGATGCAACGCTTCGGCGCAGCGGACAAAATACATTTGGTTGATTTTACCTTCCCTGAGAATCTATTTCCAGCAATGCGACAGAAATAGATGCATCCGTGATGGCTTACCGAAATATCCCCATGCGCTTAGTGAGACTGACTCCCATTACCGCGCTTAATATGTTAATCGAAGGTTAAGGGTACCTCGAAGGACACGTGATCTCTACCGTTGCAAAAATTCACAAACCTGGCTGAAGTAATCAGAGACGAGCAAATGTATCTCCTTCCCTGCTCGATGAAATCCGCGCTCTTCGTGATAAATTAGATAAAAATTCCATAGAAAATCGATAAAAATCTCTACTCCTCCTATTCTAAAAATATTTCTTATATCTTTATCCTTTGTCGTGATATTGAACACTTTATGCCAGAGACAATTTATCGTTACTTTTACAAATAATATTCAACAATAATATCGTGAAACTATAAGGTCAAGACGAGTTAATATAATCCCACAAAATTCCAAGAAAGATCTTGAAATCTTTATTGAATTTATTAAGCTAACTTTAAATAAACGACTCCCAAGAGTGATTGAAATGCCGGAGTGTCTTTTAAATATTTTTACGACGGCTTTTCTGTTGTCTGGCAACGCTGTTCCAGAAAGCAGTATTGCATAAGAATACAAAACCGAGTTTCTAATTTTAGGATAAGAAAGATACAACTGTCTGCTAAAGATTGAGAATCTCACAAATATATTTAAAATTCAAAATTCCATATCGCAGCTGTTTTTAAGAGGCAATTCATCATTTGCCGTGATAAACGAGAGTCTAATTCTAAAATTAATTTTATGATTATACAGCGTGTGCTCTGAAGCTGCGCATCAAATCACTACCTTGTGCATGGTGCGTTTCTGATGGTATTCCAACTTCACTTGGCAACATTTTACACGTCTCTACGACACTCTGACCGAAATTATATAAAATTACCTGATTAATTAGAAGAGAAAAATGATCGTGAACGCTATACAACCCTGCAGAAACATCCCTCGCGTACCACTTAACGTTTCACACACGCACAAACACACACACACACACACACACACACACACACATACATACACATCCTGTTTTCAAGCGTATCGGGGTTGCGCGGTGCAACCGGTGGTGCACGAGTTCCGTTGCACTGGTCGCGAGTAGTCACTCGCATCCGGGAGCACGCATCCATGAGGAAGAAAAAGAAAATCAATCGCGACATTCACCCCGAGAAGACTCACCTCGAAATAGCACTTCACTTCGACACCGTCGAACTCTCAATTCGCGCACTCGTCTCGTTTCACGATCTCACGTGAGTGTTCGCAAGGACGACCTTGTCGACGTTGCACCTTCCACGAGGGTGCAGGAGGTCGTATATTTCGCAGTTCGACCGAGAGCTCACCTCGTAGGGTATACGCTCAGGCCCCCGCGACGAAATTTCCGTCGAAGCTCGAGGAGCTATGTCGAGCCGAGCCGAGCGGAGCGGAGCGAGAACGAGCGACTCTCCGGTGGCTATTTTCAGCCTCGAGCCGAGTGAGCCGCGCAGCTCTGCTCTGCTCCGCTCTGCGCGCTTCGTATCATTCCTGAGGAAATCTCAATAAACAATCCAAGTCACCAAACGGCTGTCGATGACCGCAATCGCAATAAACAAGTAGGTAAGCAACGACAAAATGTTCCTCCTTGTGACATGAACGTGTTTCCTTTGAAATTTATATTATTTGTTTAATTGTTATCTTGGAAAAAAGAATTATTCCTGATGAAGTTCCGCAGATCTGCGACAACAACGATGAAGAATAGTCAATGGCTACGAAGCTACAAAATGTAAACAGACCGAAATGAAAAAAACGGGAAAAATATGATTGAATTCGAGTACTGTCGCATCGAGTAGATCGTTTGACAATGTTGGGTTCGCACATTCTCAAATTACAGCAAATGACTATTATAATCTTGTGGCTCGCTCTTGTTTCGCCACTAATCTCTGCCAAGATTTTCAAACTAACGTGTTGTTCACGCGACAGAATGGATTCTTCGAGAAATAGATTAAGCAACGCGCGACTCTCTGTTACCGACGATTTTTTGAACTCGCCGCCATCGATTAAAGAACCGCAGCACGCGCAGAAGCTGACGTGTCTCGACAGAAGCAGCCGACAGGAGCATCATTCGCGTATAGTCATTCATTTATTTTCGCTGTTAGGTTAACGTTTTGACAAATATCACAGTTTCACATAGATGTTGGGAAAAATCAAAACAAAGCAGGACAAAAGTGGCGGTAAGTGCATCAATGTCATTATGGAAATAAACACAACTGCAGCAGACACAGTGGAACTTGTGACACACACATTGTACTAATTTTCTTGAGAGGTTATGTTTGTTATTTATTTGTTTGTTTTTAAAACAGTAAACTAATTGACGCGTTCAATCGTAGTTTACCTAATTATTTTGTAAAATATTATATAGTTTGTGCGTAACAAGTATAATATCGTAGTCAATATGATAATGCATGGATGATAGATTGATAGGTTATGATTCCATGGTCTCATATTAACTGCAATATTATCGGATAATGTAAGAAAAATGAGCTAAAACAATTTAAACGAAATTTCATGTTGCAGAAATGATTGCATATAGCGAGGCTGCAGTCTTAAATAATGCTGCAGTTGTGGAATATTGTAAGATATCAATGGCAGCGCTGTCAGGTGGTACAGCTGGTCTGTTAGGGTTAACTGGAATATATGGATTCGGATTTTATCTTTTTGCTGTTTTCGGATTATGGGTAAGATTACTTGATTTAGTGATAATTTTATATAATACTACAAAAATCTTTTTGTAGGGAATGCTACTGATGAAAGCAGGTGGTCAGTGGAAAAAGTATTTCATTAGTAGGCGGCATCTTTTAACGAGTGGCTTCTGGGGAGGGCTTTTTGTATCCTTTAAGGCAATTTTCCGTCAAAACGTATCTTAATTCTATCATAACACTGATTCATTTTCCTTAACAGCAATTGTCTCGTGACTATGAAACTTCTACTCTGCAGACATACGTATTATTTTGGACGTATCCTTTCAGAATGCACAAATAAATATTTTCTTAACAAGCTCAAACAGCATTTCAACAGCTATATATAATATATCGATATAAATTTCTTAATAATTAATTAGATTTTTATATGGGATGGTACACGTCTATTAAGAATGGCAGCAACAGGTGATTCGCAGCAATTATGATCATGCAATTACATACATAATACCGTAAAGATACATAATTACATAAAACAGTCATTGAATCGTTGTATTTACATCACCTCTAAGTACTTCAGACACTGACCAAATAAACGATAAAGCGTTCACGTGATATTGTATAAGTATATCGATATGTATATAGAATACACTTTTAATTATGTAATAAAACAATTGCGGCTTTTATTATGTGGTACTTTAATATTAAGATAGAAATAATATACACACATGTATAGAGAAGGTAATGCAACAGCAATATGAGTAGTCATATTCTTTATTATATGTATCATATTTACGTAATAAATTAATCAATAAATTTTAATTATTCGGTGAAGCATTATCGGTAGTCCTACATATCTGGTGCATGCATTATGAACACATTTGTATAAATAGTTCTATCGTTAATACTTCTAATCGCTATCGTATTAGAATAATATAACTGTTAAATTATATACGTGATGTAATATTCCTAAGTCGTCTGTTATTTTAAATGTCGAGGAATTCCTCACGTCCTCGACCTGATTATTAATGGTATACAAACCTTGTGTGACGATATCTAATGATTTAATGTATATTTTATATTTCTATTTTACTATACATTAATATTCCTTATATACCCCAAAGTAGAACTCTTACACATATTGAAAAACAAAAAAAAGTATGAAATGGGTGTACAACTTTCCTTGATTTGTACTCACATGCTCGCACTTTCTACTTCAGCGTTGGCACTTTGATTCATTCGTTACTATGCTACCACTCTGGCTACGGAAATAAACGGAAATCGTATATTTATATATCGCTAGATAAAACACCACATCTGTACCTACAGCATTCTTAATAATCGAATATATTTTAAATAATACAATGTTACTCTCTCTCTCTCTCTCTCTCTCTTTCTCTCTCTCTCTCTCTCTCTCTCTCTCTCTCTCTCTCTCTTTGTAACGTGTGCGTATTAAATACTTAATTCACTCGAGAAGAAACTCGGTTTCGGCAGTGAAAGTCAATCGTACATCGCGAATATTAACACAGGGACGAGCGTTAGTTCCTGCAAACTCCGACTCAGATTTACATTCCTAACAATAAATAACGATTTGGTCGAGAAAGTCCGCAGACTCAGATCTTCGTCTCGGAGGTTTGCTCATGCGTTGACGCCTCCTCCCGTTTACAACTCTCGGCGACGATTTCGTGAGGGCTTCCTATTTCCAAAACCTCCAGTCGCCGTTCCTCGTCCATCTTGTCCAGCTCCGCTTTGCTTAAGTGATAGACTATCCCAGCGCCATAGCCGTCGCCCAGGACGTTGATCGAGGTCCTGATCCGATCCCTTAAAACAAGTTGATCGTTTTAATTTATGGAATCGCAGTGTCTACATTCGTAACTTACAGCATCCAGTCGATGGCGAACAGCAGAGACACGTCGTTCGTAGGAAGACCCAAGGCAGTTAGCACTAAGAGCATGGTAACCAATGCAGCACTGGGTATGCTCGCGGCGCCGACGCTTGCCAAGGTAGCCGTAAGGCTGTAAAACATCAAAGTAAAGTTTGGGGCAGGAATTTAATTATCTTTTAATTCACCGATCAAAGACATTAATCGCGCACGAACTTTTCTTTTCGATATCTGCCTTCATTCATCTGCTGAGTAACAATATTTCGTAAAAAAAAGCGACATTCTCTTCTATGATGAATAATTATATCGCTTCTACCTGACGGTGATGACTTCAACGAATCCCAACGAGATTCCGTTTAATTGTGCGATGAAGATCGCAGCCACAGCTTCGTAAAGGGCCGTGCCATCCATATTCACAGTGGCACCCACTGCCACGACGAAGCGTGTCACTCGCGTGTCGATCTTGTTATTTTCTTCGAGACAACGGAAGGTTAGAGGCAAGGTCGCCGCACTGTAAACCCGCACATCGATATCTTATCATTATGAAGAATCCGCCGATTGAAGCTTTGCAATTATTCCAGACAGTTGAGATTATGATTTCTAATGTTTTATATATTTTTTGATATCTTAAAAATTAAGAATTATACACTTTGAGCAAGGTGTTTAAAACAATCGATTGTTACCTCGAAGCCGTACCCAAAGCCGTCACCCAGGCTTGCATCATACCCCTGAAGAATATAGCTGGATTCTTTCGAGTCATAAACCAATAGATCAATGGCAACGTAATGATCGCGTGGATCATCAGGCCCAATATAACCGTTACCATGTACAGACCTAACATTTGGGCAGTTGCCGCCAAATTGGTGATCGACATGATCTTTCCAGCTATCAAACACATAATTCCGAACGGGGAGTACCTGCGATAATTGCCGTATACAGCGACAGAAAATAATCAGAACACAAAATAAATAAGCCGAGGAAATAAAAATTTCCTTCTTATCGCGGAATAATGAAGTTAAGTCTACATTATCGAGTATAGGAGGAACATACATGTGTTTACATGAATGATGTATGTTATTCCATATTATTCCATATTTCCTATATTTTTGATAATGAAGTTATTACGATTTAAAGCTAAAAGCTATTACGATTTTCTAGCTTCGTAGTGCAATTTATGTTACTCGAGTCGAAAATATCTTCAGAATTCTATCATATCAAATATAACTGAAAAATACGATAAATTTAAATGAGTGGTGCGAGTAGATACTCTAATTTTAGCATTCTGTAACTTCCACAAGGTTGAAAGTAATGATGAAGTTGATTATAACTATATAATGCGCAACGATCAACTGTTCCTCAATCGTGGCTTATATTTACGAGGCAAACAAATTGTTTCATTGCTTCGTACCAGACCACGACGATCGTGACGAGCTTCATAATGATCTCGTTCAGCACCACGAAAAAGTCCACCATCAGCTTCCCGCGGGGTCCAATCTGGCCCGCGAGCACGCCGAAGATGATGCAGAACACGATCATACCCATTACGTTTGTGCCATCCTTGTAAACCAAGGTTGGCTCCATTATGTATTCGCTCTGGTTTGAGCTGCCGATCACGACAACCTTCTTCTTCACGTAGGAGGTCTGAACCTGCTGGAAGCATGCCTGCACCAAATTCTCCGGCACCATGTTTCTGGAAACGGAAAGAGCCGCGGATCTCGTACGTAGGTTTTACGGTCACGTAGTTGGAAACGCTTTTCCGTACCGAATGATATCGAGAATCGCATCTACAGTGGAGACCTTGGTTTCCTCGGCCCTCACCACTGCCGCGACCGTAGTTTTAATTTGCGGGTCACCCGGATGAATCATCAACACCATCGCGATGCCCACTATAGCGGCGAGGATAGTCGTCACCGAGTAGTACGTTAACGCTCTAATCCCTATCCTTCCTGACCTTTGAACATCTAGCTGTGCCATTCCTAAAAGTAACGTTCCGTTCATGCACTGCGAGCTTCAGTGAACGAAGATGGAGATGAATCAAGAAATAAATTTCAAGATAGATGGTTTCTCTGTTTTGCAAAACATGTTTACTTTGTGTACGTTACGTTGTGAGCTTTTCCTACTTGACGATAATTGTTTAGGATTGAATTAATTACCGGAGATGAGCGACGAGATGATAAGTGGCAGGATAAACATCTTCAGCATCCGCATAAGGATTTCTCCCGGAAAACTGATGAGAGTTATAGACTGCGGCGACAAATTGGCCAATCGACCCAAAAAACCGAGTCCCAGACCCACCAAAACTCCAGCGATAGTCAATACCAGAAGCATGTTACTTCCCATCCACTCTACTACCTGTATTTATCAATTTATAACATGCAGTAAGATTCAATAGATTTCTCGTGCATACCACAGGCATTTTCATATTTTTATCAAGCTACATCATAGAATGATTAGGATATTTTCAACGAAATTTGATGATCACATATTTAAGATTTTACTGATGCAAAACAAATTTGATGAAAAAAGAAAAGAAGCTGACTAACCATCTGTAACCTGTCGAGTGCCGTCACTTGATGTCGCACTTCGGCCTCGACTTCCTCTTCGGACGTCATTTTTTCGATCTCTTCTGTGCACGATCTGGAAGGTATTCCAGGTGAGAGAAATAGCTCGGATTCTCGATAAAAACAAAATAAATATTTTTACGTGTGGCCCTCCTTGGCCTCCGTCGCGGTCCCTCTGAGAACCGCAACAGCGCCGGAAATACGTTGTCCCAAAGACATCCTTCAGGCTTCAAAAGCACGTCACTTCAGGTTTTCGTGAAGTATCTTCCTTCGTACGCAAAGTATGTCGAAATGGATCTTGCGAGCATCATCCCGCAGCCTTCATGGCTGTGCTGTGTCTTCTAATGGTGTGTATCATTTCGGTTTATTCAGACTTCCGCTCTTTCAATTCTATATTATCGAGTATAGGAGGAACATACATCATTCATGTGTTTATATAATTCTATATTTCCTAATATTTTTGATAATGAAGTTATTATGATTTAAAGCTAAAAGTTATTACGATTTTCTAGCTTCGTAGTGCAATTTATGTTACTCAAGTCGAAAATATCTTTAGAATTCTACCATATCAAATATAACTGAAAGATACGATAAATTTAAATGAGTGGCAAGTAGATACTCTAATTTTAGCATTCTGTAACTTTCTGTAACTTCTGTAAATAAATTCTGTAAATTTCTGTAGCTTCATAGAAACAGAAAAGAAAACATAAAAACAAAGGATAATGTTGCATACACAAAAACTTAATCCGAAAAACTTCCACCAAGATTATCTTCCGCTCTTCTGGCTTGGTCCTCACGTTTTCCGCAATCAAACTTCGCAAGTGGGCACTTCTTCTCGCGTACGATTATCGAAGCACGTGCGAATCGTTCGGGAGTACATCACGACACACGACGATCCTTTTGCGCGATCCACCCGAGGACCGTCCGAGCGGGCTGCACTAGCGCGCGAGAATCGACACGCTGTTCCCGAGAAGACGACGACGGGGTATAAGGCCCCGAAGGAGGTCACACCCGATCTATTACGTCCAGGATCATTGCACTGCGGTATCGCGGGCGCGAGTGACATCCGCGAGGCTTTCCGCGCGCGCGTGATCGACTGTCGAGATCGGATGGATCTGCTAGTGGGCTAGGTATCGCGGCGTTGGGATCTGCACAATCAGGCAGATAATGTGCCCCATCCAGGAAGCTGATTAGTGCGCGCGCCGAGGGAGGCCCGGGGAAGCGAAAGGCGCACCGAAAGGGGGAAAAGGGACGCACGGACAGATGACAGAGACGTTCAGGGGAGAAAGAGAGACCGGGTGATCACAGGAAGAGGGCACTCATCGGCGGCGGGTCGCACGGCACCGAATAATAAGCGCCGAAGGAAGAAAAATGCGCGGTATGGCGTTTGGTTTTGAAACCGGCCCGCTTGCTCCGGCAAGCTCGAAGCCGTTCAGTCACGCTGCTGCATATTGGCGAACGGAAGACATGCTGGACCGAAGATAGGGACGGAGAATGAGAACGGGATAAGAGAAAGAGACCTCGCATACGCGCGCGAAATGAATCTTCGACGGTGACGTAGAAGCGTGAAGAGTGCTGGACGCTCTCTCGTAACGCATCATTCGTAGAAGCAGGCATCAGATGCGGAAGTGTGACGCAAAATCGCAGGATACCAGTGTAGAAACACCATTGATCAAATCAATGATTATATTATGTAATATATTACACAGTGAAATTATAATAATGAGCTTGTACCATTTCATACAGGATACTTTAAAAATATTGCTCACTAAATTTAGATTCGATTTATTCGTACATTCTATACTTAAAAACCGACGAAGATTTCAATAAATAACTGTACATTTTATATTTCCAAGTTATTACGCTTTTAAGCTTTGGTATGAGAATGTAGTTCGCCCTCTAAAAATAGAGAAAAATATCTCTTATCTATGAAAAATATCGAGAGATAAACAGTCATAATTAATATTATATTTCTAAAAATCTTCTCGTACATAACGATAACAAAAGTGAACGCCTTTTGCAATGATTTATGCAAAATTATAATAAATTTAATCCATATATTACAATTTAAAGCTATATCTTTGCGACACCGTTTTCAGAAATTTTATCTTAGACAATCAGTAACAATGTTCTTAGTGTGACGAATGGCGTCATTAATTTTAATTTAATGATGTCAAAATGTTATTATTCGAATCGCCGTACATATTGCAGAAACCATGTAATAATTTGATATCTATATTCTGTTAAATTTTTATCGTATTTTCTTTCGATCAAAAGAATCGAATTTCTTCGATTTTTAATTTTCTACAGCGCCGGTAGCTGTTTGCGAAAACAAGAAGATATCTATACGCGGAAATACTTGTACGAGATTGTTTTAGATGCATGTAGGATACGACCATTTACAAGACCCCTTTGTATATCCGTTGGGAAGTAACCTAATTCCTCTAGCAATGACGGCTATGAGTGACTATATATAGACTAGCATCGGGTTCACGGTGGTAGTATAATACGAGGACAAATCGAATCTCCCCACGATAACGCGTTTAACATCTCGCAACTTCCGAACGAAAGAACGAGTCTCCAGATGGAATTAATAATGCGTTCAGGACAATCAAGTTACAATTGTCATATGATAATTCTTGGGTACACTCTTAAGCGTTTATATAATAAAACATAATATTAATAGACACACTACTTTTACCTGAGACAGCTGTTTTTGGTTCAATGAAGGTTTTTCGTTTCGAAGTTAGTAGTTTCAAAGTAAAATGAACATAAACTCAAACTATTGTATGAGTATTGGTAAAATCATATATTTATCACTTGTGATATTAATTATTTCTGCAATTTATATTCGGTATTCTACTCGAATGTATCAAAGTCGTATCGAAGTCGTATCGAAGCCATATCGAAGTCTTTTTCTCGCGATGCTGATTGGTTGTTTCATTACGACGTGCAACAAGACAACCAATCAGCATCGCGGGAAAGAAGCTTCGATACAACTTCGATATATTCGAGACATCTGATAGCATGTAATTTTTTTATATAGGAACATGGATAATAATGCATTTATCGTCAAGAGAATAACACAAATAAATGAAAAGCAATCAGATTAAAGTTGAATATATAAACAATTTCATATAGTAATATCAAAATAATAGCTACATTTCTACACCAGTGTAACTCTCGTTCAAATCGGTCAGTTATGCGCAGATTCGTGCGTAAAGATCGCGTGACGTCACAGCTTTTCGGCGTTAAGTGTTATGTGGCGCGCTCTCGTCCATACTTGCGATGACTACAGGAAACCACGAAAAGCATCTTTTTTACAACAGTTTGTCGATTCTGCTGAAAGCCGTCGAGAAGCAACGAACAACGGTGGACTTGCGGAATGAGGCATCGATCTTCGGTATCGTCGAGGAGGCCGATGCGTACGTAATTAGCAACGCATTTTATCTCCGTTATGGCGTTGTTGGTAATTGCTGTTATATTTAAAAATGTGTCGTTTATTTACGATAACATAATATTCTCGTAGTGAGGTACTTTTTCGATATTAATGTATGACTCTTTCTGTTATAAGTGAAGAAGATTTCGTCCTGACGTGACGAAATGTTCTCGGTCCTAAACTCGACACACGTAATCATGTCTATCTTTCTAGGTTCATGAACATCGTTATGAGAGATTGTATATTCACGGATCCACGCGGAGACTCCTTTAAATACGACATGTTCTTTGTGCAGGCAAGGAACATCCGCTGTGTTCACATCCCGCCGAACGTAAGTAGATAGAAAATTGTGAATTTTTCGATACGTTTTCTCTCTCTCCCCTCTCTCTGACCACTTTCCCGCTTCTCCTTCACCTAGTCTCTGTCTGGTAATGTTTGGGGCAGTTTGCAGAATGATATATAGGTCATAGGACGAATCGTACTACTTTTAGGTTATAATACACAGAAACTTGTAAAGAGAATATAAAAAAATATATTTCCTTTCATTCATATTTCTCGAAAAATAAGCGCCCGAGTACTGTCAAGCAAAGTGTAGGAGTTTGGTATCTCAAAGTTGTCTAATATGATTTCAAAACGTTGTTGCAACTGTTTGTATTTCAGCATATGCTGATTGTTGGTTATAGCTGATATGGTCATGTGATATGATCAAAAGCCTAAAGTATTCTTATTATAATACTATCAAATTGTGTATGAATACATTTGTGCATAAACAAGTGATTGATAGAACAGTTCTATTAACCAATATCACTGGGCATATGAACTCTTGTCGGTATAGTTTCAAGGCATATTACACAGAACACAACATGAATATGTTGAGGCTAGCTGACTACGACTGCATTGGCTTTGACTTGGATAACACTTTATTACGCTATAACATCACAAACCTGATGCATATGGAATATGAGATGTTAGCTACATTCATGGTAGATAACCGGGGATACAGTAAAAAACTTTTAAAACCATTGACAGACAGCGATTTGGATTTTATGCAAAAAGGATTGCTGTTAGACTTTGAGAGGGGAAATGTACTCAAAGTAAGTCCAGATGGTGTTATTCATAGAGCATGTCATGGGACACATTTGTTGAATAAAGATCAGATAAAGAAGATATATCCTGATCAGAGATGGGAAGTCACCGATATTTTCTGTAACAATGTTTTGGATGCTTGGAATGGTCCTTTGTCAGAGAAAGTAAGAAGTTTGTTGGATTATTTCGATATACCAGCAAGTCTCGTGTTTGCACGGGCTGTAGATGCCCTGGATGAAGAATGTGAATCACATCAGGATAAATATAATATCTGGCCTGATATATTAGATGGTATGATCTATATGTTTTCTGTAAGTCATTTTGAATCAGGTAAAGGGATTTTTGGACATATTAAGAAAAATCCGGAAAAATATTTGCGCAAAACTGATATAACAGCTATAATGTCATGGTTAAAACAGATTAAACCAACAATTTCAATTTTTCTCCTTACTGGATCAAATGTGGACTTTGTGAATTTTACCGCAAATTATGCTTTTGGAGAGGAGTGGAAATCTATTTTTGATATTATAATATGTTTTGCAAAAAAACCAGGCTTTTTTACTGGTGATCGACCATTCCTAGATATAGTACAAAATAAAGAAACTGATGTTGTAAGCCAACATTTACAAAAGGGCAAAATATATAGTCAAGGAAATTGGAAAGGTCTACGAGAATTTATCTCTCGTACAACAGGGAAAGAGAACCCACGATGTTTATACATTGGCGATAATTTAGTGCAAGACGTTTATGTACCAAATACTTTTGCGTGTTGTGACACGATATCCATAGTTGAGGAAGTAATGTCAGAGAAGAATGTTGATTGTACAAACTTGTGCCGTGAACAGCATCCAGATGAAAAGTTGTTGAACTCACAGCTTTGGGGCTCTTACTTTTGCTTGACAGACTTAAAGACTAATGTAGATACTTTCTGGGGTCATATGATAAAGAAACGTTCAAAACTTTGTGTATCATGCATCGATGAGATTTTAACAGTTGCTGTAGATAAACCATTTTCATGTTTTGATAAAAATGGAAAATCATAACAGATATCTTACTGGTATGCTTGTTAATATAGTCAATTATGTGTCAATTGTGTCAATTAATGTATCAATTATGAGAAAATATTTACTTTTATTTCGAGATTAAGTGGAAAAATAAATATTAATTAAGGCTCACATTTTTGTATATGTAATTTTTAAAATTTTAAATAGTCAATTCTTTGCTCTTTTTTTTAAACTTATAAAATTTAACTTGGTACTTAATATTTTGGTATGTACTAATAACTTTAGTACCACAAGTATATTTTTACGTTATGTAGCGTCATCTCTGATGAAAGCATGTTGTTACAATTTAAGATACGGATTATACCAGCTATCAAGGAACAGTTGCTACAATTAAAGGGTCCTCCGAGGGAAATTACAGATATGAAACATAATTTCAGAGCACAACGCGCTCAACAGAGACAACGGGAAGATCTCGCAGCCGTAGACAAGATGTTACAAAGTAGAAATAAGACTGATTCTGAATTCACAGAGAGGAAATGAGATTTATATAAATTTAGTTTAATACCCTTTTTATTACCCGCACATAGGAACTCGAATGACGCTACGTATAATGTATCGTTCAAATAAACGATTGTGATTTAATTATATATAGCATTAGAAACTTTGCTTTTACTTCATATTTTACTCTTCCTGTATACTTTATAGCCTGTGAGAAGCTTAATATTGCAATATTTTATATATATGTATATAAATATATCTTTATACATATTCTTTATACATCTTTGTATAAATCACAGTATAAAAATACTCAACTGTCCATCATCTTCTAAAACTGTATGGTATAATACTTTAATACATTAGAAAAAACCTCAAGATAACGAATGTCTCCAAGATAATCATATAACATAAAATAAACGCTATTTTCGTAAAAAAGATCTTTTAACTTTATAAGTTTAAATTTTTAAGTTTAAAGTTTTAAGTTTAAAGATCTTTAAACTTGTTATTAGATAAAAGAGACATTCGTTATTTTCTTTCAATAGCAATAGCAATGCCCATACCCCCTCCAATGCATAAAGACGCGACACCTTTTTTCTTTCCAGTTCTTTTTAGAATGTGTAACAAAGTGACCAGTATTCTTGCTCCTAAAAACATAATTCGATTAGAAAGTGAGGAAAGTTCCGTTGAAGAAAGTTTAAGCATTAATTCAACGAATACCTGATACACCAAGGGGATGACCTAAGGCGATAGCGCCACCATTGACATTAACTTTCTCAGGATCTAACCCGAGCTCTTGAATACACGCAATCGCTTGCGCTGCAAAGGCCTCATTTAATTCATAATAGTCTACTTCTTCTTTCGTCCAATTTGCTTTCTTCAACTGAAATAATAGTGCGCACATTTTCAGTTATAAAGTCGTGTTCCGCTAGAATAAATGCGATCAATATTGAACCAAATATATTATTATTATACTAACAACTGATATGATAGCATCAACTGGCCCAATGCCCATAATTCGTGGTTCAACTCCAACTTGCGCAACTGCAACGATATTGGCTAATGGTGTTATTCCTTTATTTGCAGCAGCTTCTTGAGACATTAAAACTAAAGCAGCTGCACCATCACTCATACCAGATGCATTACCGGCAGTAATCGTGCCGTTTTCCTGAACACAATGTAATATCTTAGAAATATTATTCCTTTTGCTTATAAGGTTATATGGTGTTACACAAAGATATATTTGCATATACCGGTCTAAATGTTGGTTTTAACTTAGCCAGCTTTTCCACAGTCGTCTGGAATCTCGGAAATTCGTCTTGAGAAATGACATTAATCTCTTTCTTCTTTTCAATAATCACTGGAACAATTTCGTTTTTAAAATGTCCAGCAATAATGGCAGCTTCTGCTTTCTGTTGAGATTTACTCGCATATTCGTCCTGTGACTCTCTGCTTATTGCATATTTTTCCACAAGGTTCTCAGCTATTCATAATAAATTAGAAACAATAATACATTATTATGCATATAAAATAATGTTATTATACATATTATAATATGCAAAAATAAGATATTATATATAATATGCAAGGTAATATGCGAGAATATTGATTTAAATATGTTCTATTCAGTTATGTAACATCTTTTTCTTACCTGTGATTCCCATATGAATATTATGGAAGGCATCTGTTAAACCATCCTCTATCAGTGTATCAACCAAATTAGTATTTCCATATTTGACAGCATTCCTGAGATGGATGGCATGTGGTGTTCTACTCATGTTTTCTTGACCACCAGCTACAACTATATCACTCTCTCCTGATTTTATAGAAGTATAACCATTTATCACAGACCTGCAAATTATTGCATGTCACACTTCAATGTCAATGTTTTATACCTTCAATATTTAGATTTATGTTCATATTACACCAGTGGTATAGCCAGGGGGGGGGGGG
>NW_022639544.1:104212-113602 GCF_010583005.1 Odontomachus brunneus
GGGGGGGCGGGGGGGGGGGGGGGGGGGGGCTGAGGAGGTTGCAGCTCCCCCCGAAATTAATTTTCTGGGTTATGCTAAACGTAAGAAAAATTTTTTTGAATGACTTCTTTGCTCGTTAAAAATAAAAAATATAGCCTCCCTCAAAACTTCTTTCTGGTTACACCACTGCATTGCACTTATAAAAATGCTACATCATTTGATTATAATTTAGACGTACTTTAAACTAGAGCCGCACAACATATTGATCTGATAAGCTGGTACATGATTGGGTATGCCAGCATATATTGCAGCCTGTCTTGCAGGGTTTTGGCCTTCTGTTGCAGCATAAACCTGAAAAACCATGTATGGTGTGTGAATATAAGTATATAAATGATAAAAATGTAAATATATATACAGATATATAAAAGAATAATAAAAATATACTAAAAATATACCTTTATATATTTCACACACACATATATATATATATATATATAAATTTAATTTTATATATATATATATAATTTGATTTCTCATCTATATTGCTTCTAGTCCACAGCCTATATGAAAAAGTATAATACCTGTCCCATAATAACTTCAGAAACATCTGCCCCATCTAATCCAATTTTTGCCAAGCTTTCCTTAATAACAATACTTCCAAGCAGTGATGCTTTCAGATGAGACAGAGATCCACAGAATGATCCTGTAAGGTGGAGTATTAAAAAGCTGTATACTTATGACGTTATGATTACATATTCCTCGAGTATTCAAATAATAAGATGTATCTGACTCTCTTGTGACGCAAATACTTTTTATTATATAAATAATATACTAAACCAAAAATATATATTATTTTCATATAAGATTTTGATTTATTTATGATATCAATATCCTCTAAGCATATATAATTTCCCAGCAAATATGCCACCTAAATGAACATATACACAGAAAAACTTATTAACTGTTTATAATCGTTGAATATAATCCTTGAAGATTTAATTCACACACAAGTATCTTCAGTTTATTAGTTTTATATTTAATTTGTTAAATTAATTACTCAAAGTTTGTATCACAAGTTTCTATATACAATTTAACCAATATTTGATTTATTTTGCACGTTTACTGTGTTTTCGTTGTTACCTATGGAAGTTCTAACAGCTGAAACAATCACAACATCTCGGTTATTCATGTTTGCGAATTTTCAACAGACACCACTATTCTTGTGGAAAAACACACGAAGACTGCAGTCGCTGGATGATCTAACGGAAATATATAGCGTAGTCGACGTGGTGTCAGGAGCGGCTTTTTCATGAAAGTGTGTCAAGTCACGAATGTGTACCTGCGCGAAGAAGGAGAAAGATTGAAAGAGGGGACTACATTTTTTCTGGATATATATTACGTATGTTTTCTTAAAAATTCTCAGGAAGATTTATCATGTTTTATGTATTTGTTTAATGCGGCATCTAAAAATTTATGCCTAGAAAATATAATACGTGCGTGAATGACGAAGATATATAATATAAATTCATGCATAACTATTTAATATGTGATATGACATCGCATATAATGTCACAAGATAGTATGTAAAATGTAAATTATTTTGCATTTATTATGCAAATTATTTTTAGTGATTAGATTAAAATCTAGATTTGGTTAGAGGTCTTTTTAATGATTTTGGTAATAATAACCTCAGAAATTGTTAAATTTATCCGTAAAATGTTTTTTTTATAAAAGCGAAATAAGCATCTCCCAATCTTCGATATTTTGCTCAATCGAGTAATCTGTTACGATTAATCAGGAAATACTATCTACCTAAATTTATAAATATATAGAGATAAAGAGAAAGTATTTTCAACACCCGTCGAAAGTTAATGCGAGTTCTACACATTAGTGAATGCAAATGATATGAATAAGATAATCGCCAGCACAAGCTATATACAGCAAAGCTTGTATAGAAGTAAGAAATCCAAATTGAGGGAGAAAGTAAAAACTTATTAAATATTTACAGTTGTCAGATAATGATCGTCAGATAATTAGTATTCTAACATCTTTTTCAAGAGAGATGTCACGTGGTCCATATCGAGTAGCTACAGCCCTGCGGCAACCAGCCGCTGACTCGATTACGACACAGCAGGTGGCGTTGCGGTATCGAGTCGCTGGCGCCGCGGTGCGGCTTCGGCTCGTTTGTTTTTACCCAACGTGCATTGTGGGACAGTGACTGGTGCTAAGATGGCTGACAACAGGGAGGAGATTTCGAAGCTCGTCGAGAAACGAGGTATTTGTCGGCGCGTCGCGCCCCTTTGCTCGCCGCGACCTGCCCGTGCCGCGACAGCCCGGCGTCATTGAGCCGTACACGTCGCCGTGGCGGCGCACCGTGCTCCGTAATTGCCACGAGGCCCGCCACCCGTCCGCACGCACGCATTCACGCACGCACGTATCTGCACGTCGTTGTACGATATCGCGCCGTGCACGTCGAGCGCCGTGAGCCGTCCGCGAAGAAAGCCATACCCGGCATTCGCTGTAGATTTGCGTACGTCGATTCGGGACAAGGTACGTGACATCCCGAAGCGACCGTGCCCGTCCACGGTGGCTGTCATCGCGCTCGTTCGATCACTCTTCCTGTCGTTTATCAGACGTGCTCCAGCCTAGCACGCGTTTGACAGTACGATCTCACGTTCGGTCGGTCGACTGGTCGCTCAAACGGACGGTTGGGTCAGTTCGTGCAGCTCCGCGTAATATTGCACGATTAACGCCCGCCCGAGCTGCCGGACTGATTACTCATTAAGGTCACGCGCCGACGGCCTTGCGGTTTGCGTCGACTCCGCGACGACGTCCCCGACCGCTTGAGATTACCGTTATCTGTCTCTGTCTCTCGTTTCTCCGTTCGATCTCGCCGTCTCCTTCTGATCCTGGCCAGTCTGTGCGATCGTTCTCGCGAATTTAACGCCGGCTGATTCGCGCTACACCTACGTATATACCCTCGCGAACGTGCTCGCGCCGCAGATCCTCGACGTCGCGGCCTCTCACGCGGCACGTCAGCCGCGGCGCCACCGCGCCGCGCGTGAGCTCCGCAACGTGCTCTCGCTGCCGGCCGTTCGCTCCTGTCGCTTCGTCATTCGTCACTGTACAATGTAGACGTTTTAACGATAGCTGGGGAACGTTTTTACCAAGCTGAGTACGGCGATTATATATCTTTTCCTCTAGCGTAAACCACGCTACAAAGTTTCACGTGAAAATGTTCATGTTTCCATTGTTCGAGAAATTACATGGTTGCAAAAGCCGTTACGTGAAACTTTAGAAAAAGTTACACGATCGTTACCCTGAGGGTCCATTTTTCCAACTTGTTGGTAAGCTAACTAACAGAGCTAACTTAAATCATGTCATTTGTTTCTTTTCAAATTAAATAGATACATGATTCAATTTCGTTAGTTACCAAGAGGTTGGAAAAATTGGCCCTGAATATTTCGTATTTTTTGAGATTAAGTTGTACACGAATTCTTATTATTTTTTACCTTTAAGATGTTCACGAAGATGCTCTGTTTTCTTGTTTGTATCAACATTGCAGAAAGTAGACTTAATTGGACTTGGAACTTTAACGTGAGAATTAATTATAAATGTGTCTCAACAGCGTTGAATATTGGAGTGCGATGATGTGTAATCTCTAAAATTAAATATTTGTGTCTAAGAAATATCAATTCCGGTTGAAAGAATCTTGAGATAGTAGAAGGAAGCGATAACTCGCAATGTTTGAGACATTATGTACACGACGAGACAAACAGGAACGTCGCTATTATGTTTCTTAAAATATATTGCTGCAAAGGGAGTTTATCTCGAATTTCTCACATACATATCGTTTGGTGTTACACGATTGGTGTTCTTGTTTTTTTCAGACTACAAAAAAACATCGTTATTACATTAAACGTTGTGTTTACTTTCTCTTCTAACGGACACTGTCTCAAGTCACTAGTTGACTTTTGTAACACACAAACATGTTCGACTATTTATAACCTTCTTGAACTTAAAGTCGATTTTAGAAGGTGCGAAAAGTACTGTGTAAGATCTCTAACTGAAATACAAGTTACACCTAGATATTTTTTATCTAACCTGTAAGCAGACGACGCTCTATGGCCGGTATTCATAGTCAGATCTTATATTTAAGATTATCTTAAATACTGTCTTAAGATGTCATGAACCAATCACAGAGCCGTATTCGTATCTTAAGACATTACTTAAGATGGTCTTGAAATAAGTTTCGACTATGAATACCGGCCTATATTAGATTCTTTTTACTTCTGAAAGATTATGTGAAAACGTTAAATTATTGTCCGCATTGCGTATAAGATTTTTACATTTTATACTTATCTTTATTAAGAGTAATAATAAGCAATAAGATTAGTCTAACTAAGTTAGAAAATGATTGCGAGCGCCCAATATTATTAAACGGAGCGAATACTACGAGCGAATACTACCGACGAGCCGAATGAGCACCGCGAGGTGATCACTTGATATTTCTGATATAGTCCGTTACGCGTAACGAGATTAACTGTTATACGTGTCCAGCGATGCGCCGTGTCCCGCAACGATGCAAGTTTTGCACATCGGTTCGGTGCACATTCGCATTTCGCGACTCATGCTCAGACGCTGCAACTTCTAAACGAACGTCCATGCTTCAGACTCCCTGTCTGTAGTCTTAACGTCTAAATTGCGTAACCGTGAGTCTTAAGTGACGATAATTCACTCTCTTTTTTTACCTCGTCGAAAATTTTCCGACGTGTCAGGGATTCTGCTCTGATAAGATCGTATTTTGAAACTCGCTAACAACAAGATGCTTTAGACGCAAACAGACATTTATGACGATGGGTAAATAGCTTTTGAGTAAATAGCACAACGATTTACCTCGTCAGATTTCCACGCTAAACGGAGGATATTGACTCGACTCGATCGGTCATAAATCGTAAAGTTGTGCAGAACTGTGGCGCGCCTTCGCTTCGCGTGACTACAGCTTCGATTCCCTTATCACGCCGATATTCGCACGATCTACTATAGATTTTCGTTTCGTTGCATTGCTGCATTTAATATATAAGCGCCAATGAAGAGTTCAGCGATAAGCCGATAGAAATCTCTATAATATTCAATACGCAGAAATTTCGTTGCACGTGTTATACGGACGCGAGAGAATATTATTAAATTCTTTACCGCGAACGTGAGAAGTTGGCTCGATAAAATTTTATCTCAATTTACGAGTTCATATTGTTAACGTTATGAGAAATATTGTGTAGGAACCACCGTTTGGTAAAAATTCATGAATCATTCACGAAAGGGAATTTTATCCGAACGACTTTCGATTTGTAATCAGACAACGTTTTTTAAGACAGATCATCTATATATAGATATCTAATGACGCGAGAACCTTTAACTCGATGACCTTGACAGAGCGTGTCGAGCGACAGATAATTATTGTTTTGACGTTGCGCGCAGCATTGTCATATCGGCGATAATTGTTGCCACCATTCAGGAATGCTTCATATTCGCGCATATCGACGGTATATGATGAGAGAGACGTTGTAATAGAATCCGCTTGGTAAAACGACGAGCACGATTTCCATGTTGTAAGTTACATCGGTCGCTTTACGTATCCGCCAGATGGTCTCACGTGTGCCGGCATGGTTCAGCGGCTTTTTAGCGGAAGGAAGTTGCCTGATTACCGCGCGCGTTTGTAGCAACACACCGCAACCCCCGTATCTCTCTCTTCCAAAATAAATTCTCGGCGATCCTCTATTTCTCTCGTATTTATTCTTACGATACACACGCACGTGCGTGCGTGCGTGCTATAATGATCCTGCACTTTGCAATGCGCTGGTAATATTATGACGTAACGTCGCGTTACACTTCAGTCGTTCGAGTCGAGTTTCACGGTCAGTTTCAACATTTTAACGAGACCTTTCCGCAATACAAGTGCGCGCCCGTGTATTTTTGTGCAAAACAGCCCATTATACCGTTACTTGATACCCTATCCTATTTCAATTGGCAATTCTTATCGGCGTATTTTTACTACGAGCAAGTGTTGACATTAGACACGCGCGTGCACGGTTTATTATTATCAGCTACTATCTTGACGTTGACTTTGCGAACTTCGCTACGATCTGCGATCAGTCATATGTATATATTGAACAGCACACGTTCGTGTCGCGAATGTTACACATTGATCCCCATTGAGATGTAAAGTTCAGTATAAATTCGTCAAAAGGGGTCGGACGTGCATTGTGACAAACTCAATCAGAAATACATGAGAGCAGGAAAGACCAGCATGGCTCACGAGTAATTTTCATATCGCTACTCCGGATCTTTTAGGATGTTCACTTACGTGGTTCAACGTTCGATTTAAAAAGAAACGCGGTAGCGTTTCGGACAATAAGAGTCAAGGAGAGTTCACAGGTTCGATCTCGAAGTAAACCTCATAGCCACGGCGGTTCATCATATCTCGACTAGTTGCTTCGTTTCTTTCTCTTTCTCTCTTGTCGAGCCTGTACGAGTCTGTTGACTCGATCATTCGAGGCGCGAAACGACGCGCTCGTGTTTCTGATTGATAGTGCTTTGGCGTACGAGTAGCTTGTAACGAAGGCGCTTAAGTAGGTTGCAGTTATTTATTCTCGCAACACCCGTATGATTGTGTGCTTGTACGGTAACGGTACGGCATTGTTGTTCGCCCCCGTCCGAAGTCTACGTTTAAAAATCCGATCATTTATTACTGGCTTTGATAATTCCATCGCGTGCCGCTTTCCATCGTTAATCCCTCAATGTCGGATTCCCGTGCCATGTACTTTCAAAAGGTAATTTATAATAATACGTGTTGTATATCGCAATGTACATGTGTGTATGCGCGCGTCAGTGCGCATCGGCTTCGCTCTAGTCTCTTTCAACATCACACGTGTACCGCCACGCACACTATTCTCTTTCTCCTTATATTTATCTCCACTTAATAATCGAAAGATTGATACTCGACTTTAGTCTATACCAAAATAACTCTATTTCTTTCTTTCGACAAGCTCATAACTCCGTCTCAACATAGTACACTTAATCGCGGATGCTTTACTCCATTAGATCGATAGTTATGAAAAGTTTTCGGCCGGCCGCATCTGTATCTATGCATTCCTCAGGACTATTGATTAATCCAGGAAATAATTTCTGAGAAAGGATTTCTGGATTAATCAACAGTCATGAGAAACACATAGTTACACACGAAAGAATGTTAGTTTTATTTTTTTTTTCATATGTTATAAATTCTTTCCCATTTTACTGTCTTTAGCAGTTCAGAAATAGATTGTAAATAAGATCTATCCTACTAAGGAACATAATAAATTTCGCTGCAAACATAACAGATTTTGCTAGAAATATTTGCAAGTATTTTAATAGCACATTTCAATTATTAAAAAATAAACAGCATATAAAATGATACATCAAAAAAAGGATATTCTTGTTTGGGAGATATTTTTATTTTTGACATGTTAATCTTCAAATGAGATAACGTTAAACGAAAATATATAACTTGCATCAACATATTTTATATTCAATTCAATAAATAATTGTTTAAATTCAAGACGATGAAATTCTTCTAATAAAATTATTACTTATATACGAATCAGTGATTGTTAATTTGAATATAATAGTTTTAAGAGGATAGGAGGGACCTGGAGTATAACATACATTTAAAACCATTGTATTATCAGTCCAATATTTTGTGTCTTTCATTAATGAAAATTATTGTTGAATAATAAGAACACAGGTTTCTTTTCATTGAATCATGAAATATATTCTTGCAAATAACTTATCCTCGTTCAGCGTTATATAATTTTATTTGAAGATTAATATGTCAAAAATAAAGATATTTTCCAAATAAGAATATCCTTTTTCTCGATATAAAATAGTAAATTACTGCAGCATGTCGATTTCTCGATTACAAAATCCTATAATAATTTTTAATATGAAATTCTCTCCTTGCAAACATTTGTATCAGTTATCAATTTATCGAATTTATCGATCTATCGCAGGATTAAGTATACAGATAGCATCGTAGCAGCGCACCACCGTCACGCCGCGGCACGAATTTTTGTCGTACATTGTGCAGCCATTTTCGATCTTTTCACGTCGAGCAGCTGCCATTAACACATCGATCGAAATCCCTTCGCGTTTTATGCATCTTTTGCCTGTCGTGAGTGAGTCTCGTTTGGAACTAAAGCCTGATCTACAATATGCTCTTTGTGTTCTGTTTCTTATCTTCTATCTTTTTCTGGCTTAAGCTTAAGGTTTGAGTCAGAAAGAGATAAAGAGAAAGAAGCAGGAAGCAAAGAGCATATTGTAAATCAGGCGTCAGCAGTGTCGAAAATAATGATGTACGATCGTCGGAACGTATCATAAGGACGTTATTAATAAGTGATCTCTTCATTTCTGGTTATATGCAACCGGTGCTTGTCGCGACGGATCGAGTCGGCGTTTCTTACGCTTGCAAGTACCACCGACTCACTCAGGTAGTAGAATTGGTCAATCGTCGGATTTATCAATCGAGAATTAGAAATGCGATGGTAATTGGATAAATAATATTAGAATACAAGTAACAGCGAATCTTAGTAGGTAGCGCGTTTGTTAGCAAGAGGTTTATAACCTCTCATCTTAACCTCAAGGATGCTTGTCATCGATAGATCGATAGTTACTCCAAGTATTCAAAGTCAGTTGTCACTCGTTTCTAGCTACGTGTTCCTTATGACTGAAAACGAGTGAGTCGAAAATGCGTAGCGATTGTTGATTTAATGAATGGTAAAGCATCCGCGGGACGGAATACAAGATTCTTCATTCAAGATTAGAGTACGCTAGTACGCTTATAGGATGTCTCCGAATTATCGTCACTCGCTTACGCTTTGCGCAATAGTTCATGCGACTCGCTGTCGCAACAAGGCCGATGATCAATTGTCCGTCTAATTCGCGAAGTAGCGCCAAGCTAACATCGAGGAGAACGGTCTTTAATAATTAAATAACGATCACACGATTGTGCGTGATATTTCGCTCGCGCCAAGGTCACGCAGCCATTGATCGTGCCGACATCGGGGACGTAATAAACAGGAAACGATGTGGAACGCTTTAAATTGGCCGGCATTCGCCGACCACGGCGAATCGGCAGAGGGAAGTGCTCGTGGTGCCGTTTTAATGAATCGTCCGTCTCGTCGTGGTCGTTGTCGTACCGATAGGCGCAAGTCTCCGATACGGCGCGAACTCTAGACTGTGTTACCCGCACGCGGTTTGTACAATGTAGGTGGATCGATATTATACGATGATGACTCACTCCGCGCGAATCTCGTTGCTTTGGATATGCGTAGATTGTATAAATTTTTCCAGCGCTCTCTCCCCCCCCCCCCCCCC
>NW_022639544.1:113683-136894 GCF_010583005.1 Odontomachus brunneus
CCCCCCCCCCCCCCTTTCTCTCTCTTTCGTCGTGAGTGCGCGTCACGAAAACCACTGATTGCGTTTCTCCTTTTGTCACTTTGCTCGCTCACTCTCCTTATCTCTTGAAAATTTCGCACAAACAATTCAACGCTATCGTTACACGAGATAACTAGCAATATGTGAGATAATAATTTATTTAAGAAGATAATTCTCCCTCGTATAAGATCCGATTTATCTCTTTCATCTCGGCTCACCTCTTCATTTATATTAATTAGTTTCATCGCCACCGGCGAATAAATTGAGATTTATTAAATGAGAAAACGTCAGACCGCGGTCGGATCGAGACGGTGAACTAACGAGAGGATACATAACGAGAAAATTTGCATCTCATCTCGCTGCGGCCGCCGTTTTATCGCGACGTATCGCCGGCTCGCATCGTGCTCGTTCTCGTCTGTCGACGCGCAGCGTCCACCAATTACGACTGCGCGCAGCGCAGCGCTACACGTAATACGCGCTAATTATTTTAACACCGTTACGTAATCATCGACCGGACGGTAGTTTTTGGTCGGCCTTTTCTGTCAAGGAGAAGTCGGCGTTCCTCGAGATCTGCGATCGTCAAGCGTGCGTAGAAGAAGAAAGTAAATAGATGATCGAACATAAGGATCTATCTCATTCCGCCATTCGTCGATACAATTATGCATAATTCGCGCAATAAGACCTGATCGAAGACGCGTCTTCGTTGATCCTCGTTACGGTACGCGCCCATAGACGCGCTCAGAAACGCGTTATTTGCGACACGACGCATTCTCAGTTAATAATCCGCGATTTCGCACACTTCCAGATTTGCATACCCGCTTATTTCACCCACGGTTTTCTATTTCTCACTTTTTTCTTCCTTCTTTACGCGAGACCTTTCAGATTACTCTATGCGGAGTAATCTTGAGTAATCCATTAGATGAGATTCTTTTCCCTCTCCTTTACTCTGTCTTTCTCTTTCTTTAAAACCTGTTCTTTATGCGTCATCATAAATTGATAACACGCACACGTCAAATAATATGCATTACCATTTTTCGTAATGTACTCATTCGCGTTTACATGCACCTGTTCCGATTTTTACCTCTCGTCTATCGCATGTAACGATATTTCCCATGCGCTTAATAAGCGTTTTACTCACATACTTGTCTTAAATATATATCACCTTCTCTCTCTCTTCCTTCCCTTCGAGCCAAACGGTATCCGTTTCGAGCTGTATCCTCGAGTATCAACCTTGTTGCCTCGTGGTGACTCGTTTCCAGTGACACTACTCGATAAGCGTATCTTCTCGCAGGGTATATCCCAGTCGTCGATGTAAATCATGGGGCAATGACGTCGACTCTTATCCCCACTTCATTTACAAAGTAAACATCTTCCGTATGATAAGGTTAAAGCAGCATGTGCGTTATAATTAACACATTTTTTATCTTCCTTTTTTCTTACGAAATTCTTCAAGAATCACGTTTATATTGAATTATTGGATTCTATATTAACTCTACAAATTTCGTCAAATTTAAAAAATTAGTGAAGAATCTCAAGAAACAATATGATATGATACAATATGATATGATTATTTTACATTGACGTTATAAATAGTTACTTATTATTCTTTTCTTCGCGTTAAGTCTTAACGAAATATTTATTTGAGAATGACTTAATATTCGATTACTTCAATATTATACATGTATTTTATTTTTATTTTTAAATAATCAAATATTTTCAGTAAATTTACCAAATATTCATAAGAAAATAAAAATATATAGATAAAAACATAAGAAACATATTCATATTTAAACAAATTCATATTTAAAAACATATTCATATTTAAACAAATAATCTATAAAATAATCTATAATCTATAAAAACAAAATATCTATAAAAAGGTTAAGAAACAAAAAAATAAGAGAACGTTTCATAGAATAAATACTTGGGAATATTTATTTATTTATGATATGATTTATGATATATATCACTGTGCGCCTGCGTCCAGATTTCTCAATTCAGCATTTCGTTCGTCGTAGCATTTCGGACTTTAACTTGTAGCGTTGACATTGACATAGATACAATTTAATTGGAGAAATACATATTAATTAACATGATGCCGACGAGAACCCGATTGAATATTTCAAGAGACAATGTATTTTAGTTACTCAACGAATATTATAATGCACGTTTATGTACGTATCCACGTGGATACGCGTCGTTTGCGACGCAGCAAAACGTTCAGTCGTAAAAAAGTACGCGACGTACATGAGAATCAAAACAATGGACAGAAAGAGCAACGTCATCTTTCGTCGGTTGCTAATCGTCGTCGCCTATCACGGCCGCGTGAACGGCCGAGTGCGATCAAAACAATCAACGTTTTCAAAACATTCCGGACCTTTAAGGAAGTTAAAGGATTTATCTTTGTGTCTCGCAAACTTTTTCAGATGTTCCATTCAGTCCTGAGCCAGCGAGCGACACGCACACGGGCCGCGTGTATAGTGCGTTAGTTATTTTTTCTCTCGGGCGATTAAAATATTCGTCGGCTCTTGAAATAGACTAATCATGTTCTCGTCGGCGTCGTGCCACTCAACTTTTTCGCTACCAACATGTCTTTTTTCCATCATTAATAATATCCAATTGAACAAACAACTTTTTGACATTCAAAACATATCAGCTATCATATCATTTATTACTGCATTGAGACAAATATATTTAAAAACTTCAAAGGGACATCAGTGTCCTGACTCTATTTTTTTGCTAAAACTATATTATATTAATGTATTTAACGAAGTGAAAGTAAAAAAGTAATTGTATTTTTAAAAAATAAAATTGGTAGCGAAAGGATTGACGCGTGTATATCTGTCTGATCGAAACGTGTCAGTGCCAGTGTCAGTGCCACGACAGAGTAGCCAGGATGCTGGATCGAGGAACCAGAATAGAGCACGCAGCGATGTCCAAGGTGTGTAAAATAATTCATTATATAGGAGTTACCAAATTTCAACGGACACACGAATTGACGAATTTAGATTAAACAGATATACGAAAGTATCTGCGAAAAGTTTTCGGGAATATAAAAGAAATCCCGAAGTGAACGTTGATACCTTTTTTTCGAACTTTTTTACTCGATTTACTAGGAAATTGCGGAGAAGTACCTCATCGCGACTCTATGCAAAACAGAGTCGATCTCTCGCATCGTATCCGTCCGTATCTGACGACGTTAGAAATCGACTTTGAGGAAAGTCGCTCTTTCTCTCTCTTTTGCTCTATTCCTCGATAGCGTTACAGCGAGAAACCTCTCGCGGTCACGTTTTCACACGTCCGCGCATTAAACGCGCCGCGATCGCATGACGAACCAACCCCGTTCCACCGATTTCTATGCACGCGCCAGGCACCATCGGTCATTTGTTGTCCGCTCCGTCGAGCAATTCTGCTCCGCGGCTCCGTGAAAGTTGCATCGCTCGCGCGGCATGTGGTACATTCGTGCGGTATGAGATCGTGAGTTATGTTCGCGAGCATGATAATTATCCGCAACGCCACTGTGAATTTTTACCTTTTTTTTACGATGCCACGTGGCATTCTCTCTGTCTCTTTCTTCTTCATCGCCATAGCTTCGCCTAACAAAAGCGCACTTTCTGTTCACTTGCTCGCCGGCGTAGTTAGGAGTAGACAGTCATCGATCTTTTCTACTTCGTAAATAACATCAATAAAGCTCCGTCTATGGGTCGTTTGATTCAATTGAAAGCCGACTTTTTCTCAATGGAAATTTCATTAGACACGATTTCGATCTCGGAGACGTCACATGTTTCAGTAATTGCTCATCAATTAATATCATGAAGAATTAAACAGAGAAATTGAGAAACTACTCGCGAATATGTAGTAGTTTTCGTAATCGCGCGGGAAAGATACAGATAAATTCCTTGTAATCCACTCGAGATGCGTCTTCACCGAGTTGAATCATTCAACTTATTGCATAAAGGAATATTTCGGTTGGTTCTACTCCCCTCCTTCCTTCCCAGGTGTGCTAGCACGGCAGAAATAGGCGTAAGCTTCATCAAGTGTTAGCATGGATTTCGCGTGCGCTCTCGACGCGTTACTTGACTCAGTCGTTGGCATGCTGCCTGTTCAATGTCGTCACGCGTCGTTTCGAACTTGCAGCTAAAAAAGAAAATATCCAACCATGAACGTAGCGCAACCTTAGCACCTTTTGCCATCTTGTTCTCTCTCTTTCACGTCTCTTTCCGCAACGTTAGCACATTGTTCCGGACACCAGCCGCATGCCGGTCATGCAACCTGCATTCTTTCTTAAGAGTCACCACAAACAAATGTGTCCCAACATTTCACTCCAGGAATTTCCCGACCATTCTCATTGGTTCCCCAGTATAAACTTTGACTTTCAAATGCATCGCGTTAGGAGAGACCAAGGCTAGTTGGCTACTGGGGTAAGTTGGCAAAACCGGTTATTTCTAGTATTTTCTAACAAGTTACAAAATTAAGTAAGATTTTTAAACATTTTTAAACATATCGAAGATAACTTTGAAATTTTTGCTTGCTTAATTCTGAAATCTGTTAAAGAGCAATAGAAATAATTTTGCCAACTTACTCCGGTGGCCAAATAGCCCCTTATACCCGCAACAGGTCACTATCATGACCGCATCTCCTTCTTGGCGTCATTGAAGCTTCAAATTTTCCGTATCGTAGATTCACATCGACGCGCTTACGTCTCGACTTCGACAACCGAGGCAATTGCATCTTTATCCGTTTCTCGATCGAGATGTGTATCTGCAATCGCATATTTTTAAGCCGAGCGCTATTTCAATATAAACTGTTGCACTTCACAATCAAACTCATACCTACAACCTGAAACTTCCGACATTGCAGCGTCGCCGTGATGCTTTTTAAGAGCCGTCGCGACGTCACGGTCCGTTATCACTTATCGTTCGGGAGGGCGGTGAAAGAGCGTCGGATACAGCGGAAGGGACAGGACAGGAGAGGGGAGGGTAGTCGAGGTACATCGCCTTGGTAGGGAAAGGGAGGGGGTTGATTCATCGCAGAGCCGCACTCGGCTTCACGCAGTCGTAGAACGAATCTCGTCCGTCCCGATCCTGGATCCGAGCGCGTCCAGCCAGTTACGCGTCTTCTACGCGAAAGTCAAGGACGCGGACGGGGTTCCGGAGCTCTCCGACCTTCGCGAACGCGCGCGTGCACTTCGAGTCGAGCGTGTGTTTCGCCGAGGTCAGTGTGCGTGTCCCGAGGGAGAAGATCTCGTGGTTGTGTCTCCGCGTAATTTTCGCGAATTAAAAATCGAGCATTTCCGAGTGTTCGGTCCGCTTGTAAATTTTTTTTTTTTTTTTATTTTCCGATGAAGGGAAGACTTTGTCTCTGAATGTTGGGCTTTCGAAAAAATTATCGTCATTATTGTCGAAAGAATAACGAATCCTTCAATCTCGATTATTGCGTAACGTAAAATAATTTGCACATTTGTAAATTCGGTTAAAATTATATTCAGAGTGAAGGATCGCGCGCGAAAGCGGTGTCTGCGGTGGAGGAAGTTTCGGATATGTTACGTAGGTTAGGAGAACTTCGAAAAAGGATATTTCGGTGACCACACAGTGAGTCATGCCTGCCTTCCATTCGAATGTCGTCAAACTTGTTAAATGTTGATGCATCACGCGGTATAGTCATTATTCTTGCGTCACTTCGCGAGTTTGCACACCGCCTCAGAACGGAATGCGATTCTACATTCTGAGAGGGCATTCGTGCCGAAAGATTCATCGTTCCGATTGAATAAATTAAATATCGCACTTTCTTTTCCTCCTCTCTTCAGGCAGAGCTCTTCCATCCGTCAAGTGTTATCGCAATGATCTTTTTTGACTTGTAAACAGTAATAGGAGCCAGACTATTCGTATTGCGAATGAAGGTCGTGTGAGTTAGCAAGTAACTTGTAGAGATAAGCTTTTTCTGCATCTCCAGTGAGGCTCGCGTGGGTTAAATCGGCTTTAACGCGACGATATGAATTATGCTCGAGCTCTTTATAACGAAGGCAGTACATGCCTACATTGCGTCCTAAATTGGTGATTCACCGCGTACATCGAGGCTCGTAACACTCGGGATCGCTCTCGTTCCGCGCTCACCTTCTTCGGCCGTAACGGAGATTGAATAATTTCGCGAATCGCCGATTACGTATGCCGCTTTGTCATAGGCGGTTAGTGCGAAGGAGTTTCTCGTGTTTGTATCAAGCATCAGCTGATAATGGTGGTCGCAATGCTCGCGAAATATGGGCAATCTGATTCAGGTACGTCTGATGTAATCGATTGTACATCAGTTTCACAGCAGGACACCACACTCAGTCTTAATCTTTGGCACGTTTAATTCGGGCTACTTCTAATTTCAGGAATTATCATATCTTTCAACTTTAAGAGAGCTTGTACATATGCAAATGTAATTTCCTCTAATTTTTAATATTCTGTTTGATAAAATTAGAGCGTAATGTGCAATTATGCAAGGTACATTGTACTTAAAGTTATTATTGCGAGAATGAGGGGCACAGGGGATCGGCAGCTGCGCAAGTACGTCGTCGTCGTTAAGCCGAGTCGCATAATTATTGCGCAATGGTGTTCCGCGTTCGCAGGCTGGCGATATTATGTTACGATAGAACGTGCGGAGAGGCGCGATTTATCTCGGCCACGCGGAGGAAACGAGGGATTTGTCCTAATGAATTGCACAGCGCTAAACAAACTCGAGCGAATGACCTGTAATTACGAGCGAGTGTGTTAGGACGTAATGACCTCGCAAGGTGCAAATACCGGATGAAGCGTGAGCCGACCTTAATATTCCAATCGGTTGTGCCTTTCATATGCAGCGAAACCGTGATACCGCTCGAATCTATTAAAAAAATCTGATGATTGAGAGTTACCGGCTTTCAAATTTTGCTCGATAATTATATCGTGGTGATCTATTGCGGATTTGTCGAGCGTTCAGCGTTCATTTGCAATTTTCTCTCACCGTTGAGTCGATTCTGTACTTAGATTTCGGAGTAATAATTTAAATACAATTGAAGTTTCGTAAGAATACGCGGGGGATACGTCCCCTTCGCGTCCCTCCGCACTTACCATCTAATCTACATGGTAATTGTACCAGTCAAAGCACGGAATTGTAATTCCTGCGATAATTTCACCTTTCGGAGCACGTTTGCTTCGTCTAGCGCGGCCAGGTTGCTTTATTTGCAGTCGGGTGGCATAATTGCCAAGTACACGTACGCGACGCGCGCGCGCGCGCATTCGTCGAAAAACACTAAAGTCTCCGGAGGCCGACTAGAGCGTTCGCGCGCGCGGTTGAAAGTCCTCTACCATCGATCCTTCCAGAGAACTCGATCGTGTTGCGCGATACGTAATCGCACGGGCTAAGAATGCACTGGAGAAAAAGGGAAAGAGAGAGAGAGAGAAAAAGAGAGACAGACGACTTCGATATACTCGGAACGGAGAAGCTGGCTTAATAACATTCCGGCCTGATGCCCCATGTGTGTAAAGCCCGTCTCACACCGGACGGAAGGCGCGGCGGATTGAAATTCGTCGCGGAGAAATTCCGCAATCTTTTCTTTCCGACACGGAGACCACCCGTCAAATCACGTCGTTGACCCCTTACCTCATCACGCCTCGTTCACGGCACGAAGTGCCAGTTTGTCTAAGATCCCTCGCCAATTCTTTCGTCATTACGATACTAGATACCTCACTCTGTGACAGACAATAAAAAAAGGTTGCCACGCGGTAAAAAATTGATTCGCGGCGAATGCGAGAGAGGAGTCGGGCCGAAATTAATTCTATAAGAACTAGTTTCGAGTTAATGGCGAATACCATACGTGTATCTTTTTTATTCGCTCCTTTTTTATTCATGAGGAATAGATGGCATTATGATGAAAATGATAACATGATGAAGACATAATAAGAGTGACTATGAACATGGTAAAAATTATCATAAATGTAGTAAAAATTATCATGTTTATTATGTTTTAATAATAACATATTTATTCTATCTAAATTTTTTATTCAAATCAAATCTAAATTTTTTATTTAAATAAAATAAACAATTTCATGAAAAGTTAAGGTTAAAAAAATATATATATTTTCTTATTTTATTCCTTTTGTTAAATAGACCAGCTATTTTTACAAAAGTTACCGTTTTCTATTAGTGTCGTAATTAACCATGGTTAGGGCAATTAGACGTGTTTGACGATAAAATGTTACAGTAAGATAATATTGTTTTCGATTTAACGCGTTACCTTAGATCATAAGAAATACAAGTTATGTCGCTTGTACGCGATATATTTCGACTCGAATCGCAGCAAGAGTACTTTACTACGGTAAGTTTCCTGCGGCGTTCGTTACCCGATTAATTATTAACGTGAGTGGCCGCGTTATAGTGTATTTATAGCAGGAAAGCCGCGCGACGCGGAATATCATCTCGACCAACATCTTCCAATTAAGCGTGCGCTATTCTTGGCGATGTCGGTGATTAGCCAGTCTTAATTGTGTTGGGTTCAGGATACGTTAAACTTGGGGAATGTTTTCTTTTTCGTGCGTTACCTAACCGCACGCTTTTCACAAGAGAACAATGTTCAGGATACGTATCAGTACTCACCAGCGGGGTAACTGCGCGCTCCAGATACTTAGATCAGAGAAATGTCTCACGGAGATGCGACGAATAATAGTCGTGAGAAGTGCTGCAAAGGGGGTTTTACTTGAAACCTACGTTACATAGTCAGAAAGTTTTTGGACAAGATAGAAAAACACGATATTGCGAAACTATCTTATTTTTTAAGGCAATTTTACCAAAGTAAACAGAGTAACTTTCAATATCCGGCATATCATCCATTAACGCGTTCCAGTGTCTCATAGTGTCCAAGAACTTTGCAACGGTACTATACAGGCGGGGGATGGTTTTAATCTTTTAAATAGTACTGCCTGAAGCCTCTTCTTTTAACTACAGATATATTTTTGACAGTTACAAAATTAAATTTTATTCATTCACACTGAGAGGGAAAAATCTGAAAAATAAAAGAATATTTAATAGATACACGAAGAGAGAATATTGTAGTAAAAATTACAATACAGTTTTAGTACTTCAGGAATAGACTGACACTATAATAAAAATTATAAAATATAGTAAGAGTGACTATGAACATGATAAAAATTATCATGTTTATGGACATTTTTATTATGTTTTAATAATAACATATTTATTTAAATCTAAATTTTTTATTAAAATAAATAAATTACTTTCATGAAAAGTTAAGATTTAAAAAAATATATATTTTTTTATTTGAAAGATATTAGTAAAAAAATTTGTGAAAATATTAGTAAAAGATATTGATGTATGTTTATTAGTATTCCCATCGAATAAATACTTTTTACTTCATAGATCTTTTTTCTCTCAATGTATATGTACAGTGTATATATTGAAAAATAGATTAAACCTAGATACTCCCGAGACATATATGTTCTTGTTTTCGTACGATAAAATTTGAAAGTACGGGAAACAATTTCAAGTTTTTCGAGACAAATCTTTTATTTGTTTTAACCCTAGAACCCTGAACATTGAAAAAATAAAGTAAAATTGATCCAAACTTTTCAACTTTTCAAACATCAGCGTTCTTAAAAATGTTTTGATTTTTCATTGTAGATGCTTTCAATTTCATTAAATCACAAAAACATTAATAGATTCATTACTCGATTACTCGAAGTTTTCTACGCTAATTAAAAAATTTTGAAATTGAATTTCGATTATTATTCCAGAAGCAATGAGCAAATGAAATGTGTTGAGTAAACTAACTCATGTTTAGAGTTTACATAACTTTTTGATGTTTAGAGTTCTAAGGTTAAAGTCATGAGTTACCTCGAATTACCTCTGTGCGCGTTCTCGTTGATATCGAGCGACTTTTTCTCGTCAGATTAAGATCGTTGGAGCACGTGCGCGAATACGAAATTGGTCGTGCTCTGTACGACGTATGTTCCGTGTTTTGTCGGGGGACGTAAACTGCACTAATGCAAATAATCCACGGCCTAGGTCAATGTGCATTACGCATTGGCAGAATACAAACGACGCGTTCGCCCTCACTCTTTTCCCCTTTCTACCATATGCACGAAAGGTGAAATCTCCGGTGCATTTGCATTGTGCACGCTTGCGTTGGCGATTGCATTGTTCTTGGTGCTTTTTACGGACCATTGGAAAAACGCAGCTGCGCTTTCCCTTTCAGACCGGCCGATTCCCCTCCACCTTCGAGAACCTCGCCAGTCGTAATTGAGTGGGATTGTATATTACAAAAATAATCCCATTTCTCAAGGTGTTGTCGTTGCTTGTGTTTTGCCGATCGCGTTACATCGAGCATAAAGTGTTAAAGCGCAGTCGAGCGCGACGGATAGCGGACGCAAAGCAATTAATTATATTATTGCGAATAGTCAAAGGCGCGCGTTACGATATCGACTTTGCGGTCATTAATATTCTTAACCGATGCGTAACTGTGTTGTACGAGATGTTTCTGAATTCGATAAGAGTGGGGAAGGAGAAGGAAGGAGGATTGATAACGTACATGAAGCATCTCTTGATCGCGCGAAAAGCGGTACTTTTTGGAATTCTTGGCCTTTCGCGCAACGCGGAATGAAATATTATCCAGCGGTGGACAGCTTGGGAACACTTCGGACGCCGATGAGTAGGCTACACGGGTATCAACGTATCGGTGTGGTATTTCGTGCTCCTCCAGCTGCCGGGGTCCACGGCGAAAGGTTGCGTCGAGGCATTAAGTCTTCCTCTCGTCGATAGTTGCGCGAGAATTTCTCTTTCTACTCCTGCGAATCACGCCGCGATAATTAACGCGCTTGAAATACCCGCATGCTGGGAAAAAAGTCCGAGAGATAAATTTCTCTTTAGTTTTGCGTTATCTGTCACACGAAAAAGGATGGAAGATATTTGCGGGATAATGAAGGATGGATATTAGACTCGGCTGGTCTGGATATTTGTTCCGCAATCATTAGTGTTTTTATGCCCCTGATTCTATTTTTTTTTTACTACAATCTATGTTTTAGTTTGTGTAAATGTAAATATTTGATTCAAATCAAACAAATGTTTGAGTCAAAGCAAGTTGATATCGCCTTGCGGGAGAGAGAAGAAGCTCTCGCGGAAATCGCGGAGGGCGAGAAGCGTGACGTGCGTGCCGCGTTTAGCGCGATTTTTCAGCGTAACGAGTGTAACATAACCGTTAAACGCTGAGTATTCATGACGGATGCAAAATGTAGGGTAGATAGCGAGACGAAGAGCTTGAATGTTTCTTCTATCGGCCGCGATCTACCGTGAAGTCTAGCATGAAACGAAATGCGCGCCGCGTGGATTCTGTTTTGCAGCTTGCGTGCTCACGCGATGCACCACCAACACCACCGCCGGTGGTGGTTGGTGACGGTGGCGTGCATAGCGAAATAGGGAGAAGAACGAAGAGTCGCGATAATCGCTGGACTCGAGGTGGCTTTGTGGTAACTCCGGAATTTATCTTCCGCACCGCAAGCCGCGGATATCGCAGATCGATATCGTGTCGGCCATCAATTGCGGCGGAAGCATTAATCGTGTGAGTTTTGCGTGCGAATCGCGCGCGCCGCGCTACTTAGCTCACGTTTCCTATATGCGACGCATGTTGTTTTTCGAGACTCGAGAATTACGACGCGCTGAGCGCAAAGATGCGCACATACACAGGGTGTCTGACAATTCGTGACACGTGATCATTGTGTGCAGGTAAAACTCGTCAAACTGAACATAAAATTCCTCCACCATTCGCAAATAACCATGTAAAATTTTGAATTATTAATTCAAGAAGATTGACGATACGGCAGACGAACTGCGATGGCGTCATGTGTGTATTAGATGAAACCGAATAAAAAAATGTTCTCTGCCATTTTACAAATGATACATAGACTTTTAGTTATTAATTAAAAAAATTGGCCGGGATAATGCACTAATCTTCTTTAATTAATAACTAAAAATCTTCGTGGTCATTTGCAAAATGGTAAAGGACTTTTTCGGTTTAGTTTAACGTAATGTACAAGCAGACACTGAAAAAGGGATTTTGTTGCCGAGACGAAATTTGGTTAAAATGAGCTAAATGTTTGGTAATTGCGTGTTTGCTAACAAATTTAATTGCCGCTCAGTGTGTTTTGCTTTTTCAATAATATACAGGGTGTCAAATAAGTCCCGGGACGGCAAGATAACTCGGCGGGGGAGCATTTTAGGAAAAAATGTTTCAGACAAAAGTTGTAAGGCTTAAAAAAACGCATTCAACGATAGTAGTTATTTGACATAAGATGGCGTCGCCAAGATCAGAACAAGGTCAACTTTGCTTTTTTAAATAGAAACACATATTTTTTATTACGGCATTTTATTCTACGTAAAAAAGCAAACAACTTTTGCTTGAAAAGTTTTTTATACGACCTCTATTTTCTAAGATATTTACGTAAATATTTACAAAATTATTGGTTTCAATAATTTTTTACTTGAATTCTATCAAGTTTACCGAAAAATAACTTTTTAGTACTGCATTTTCTTGCATTTTCTTGAAGTACTAAAAAGTTAACACAAAATTCTGAAAAAATTTACAAAGCTCTATGAAAACAAAATAAGCAATTTTTATCTCTTGATATTTTTCGGTAAAGTTGATAGAATTCAAGTAAAGTATTATTGAAACCAATAATTTTGTAGATATTTACATAAATATCTTAGAAAATAGAGGTCGTATAAAAATTTTTTTCAAGCAAAAGTTGTTTGCTTTTTTACGTAGAATAAAATGCCGTAATAAAAAATATGTATTTCTACTTAAAAAAGCAAAGTTGACCTTGTTCTGACCTTGGCGATGCCATCCTATGTCAAATAACTACTATCGTTGAATGCGTTTTTTTAAGCCTTACAACTTTTGTCTGAAATTTTTTTTTCTAAAATGCTCCCCTGCTGAGTTATCTTGCCGTCCCGGGACTTATTTGACACCATGTATGTACTTAAAACAAGTAAAAAATTCGTAATGCCGAGCAAATCGTATGTACTAAATATTTTTTTAGTTCCAAATACAAAAATAATTTTTTCAGTGCACGACGGCTGAAGTCGCCATCACAACTCACGTATGTGATACTAATCTTGATAATTCAAGATTTTGCGTGCGAATCGCGCGTACCAAGATTTGGTTGTTTGCGAAATGGAGAAATTTTGCGAACAGTTCGATGAGTTCTATCTTTATACAACAAATGTGTCAAAAATTGTCAACATCCTGTATACAGGGTATCACCTTCATAATCTCTTGTGCGGACGTAGAGCGGATTGAGATGAATACAAAAGTTCTATACCATTTTGTAATATTCGCAATAATAGTCGAGATATTAATTAAAAAATATTGATGAATGATAATGCACGGTAGATGAGCTGCAATTGCGCCGTCTATCGTTGTATACGTGTACATTAAGTTAAACTGAACAAAAAAGTCCTCTACCATTTTGCAAATGACAATATAGATTTTTAGATATTAATCAAAGAAAATTGTTACATAATTATGTACCATAATGCACAAATTTTCTTTAATTAATATTTAAAAATATATGTTGTTATTTGCAAAATGGTAGAGGACTTTTTTGTTCAGTTTGACTTAATGTACAAGTATACGGCAGACGGCGCAATTGCAGCTCATCTATCATATCGCGCATTATCACTTACCAATCTTTTTTAATTAATATCTCGACTATTATTGCGAATATTGCAAAATGGTATATGACTTTTGTGTTCATCTCAATCCGCTGTACGTCCTTACAAGAGATTGTGAAGATGATACAGGACACCCTGTATGTATTAACGCGAAATAAGCCAGCAGCCCCTCGGTATCATTGAGAAGTACTCGTTCGCGGAAGAAGTACATGATGTTTCCGCAATAAAACTAATGTCCATTAACTCTTTCTGTTTCAGGTAAGTGCCAACAGATGTAACTAGTAATTTCGAGGAATATATATATGTGTGTGTATTACACGGACCTGGTGACTCGTTAACGTAGCTGCGCGCGAAGGGTGAGTTTGCGTTTATTTTGCGACATAAGCGAACGCGGTTCTCCACTGTATAATAATATTGCTCAAAAATGCACGCGGAACTTTCAATTAATTAACACGTCGATCGAACGTCCCGCCCGGCTGCATGCGCCGCTCTCCCGAATTACGAGTTGTGCGAGAGAGTTAATTACAGCGGAATTCTATTGATACGTGGCCGGTTTCGCGAGCGATGAAGATAACGTCGAAGGAATTGCGCGATAGAATCGTGTTAAGTATTTTATACGTGTTTTTTTTTCCTCGCGCTAGAGCCGCGCGAATCGAAAATATTCTCGGTGAGACTTGTCGCTGAATTCTTTTTCATTTCCTTATTACTCGGCGACTTGCGCGTTAAACAAGCTAACGCTGCGCAATAATCATTGTCAGTATAATCGCCGGCCGCGCGAGATAATCTTCCATTGAAACGAGTGCAAGCTGACGGAACGCATTGCGGGTAAAATGCAAATTGCATAGCCGCAACAACCACGCGCGTCTACCTTTACGCAAAATGAGCTGCTTAGCATTCAATGAATAGCAGCGTCTGATTCATCAAGAAGGCGCAAGAAACACGCGGCGCGCGAAGCAGGTTAAAAAGCGTTCGGGCCTTCGACACGCGGCGGACGGATTAGCGGTGCGTGCGGGTCAGCGGCGGGCAGGTTCGATCCACGTGATAGATTCCCACGATAGGTGGGTCGAGACGAAGGTGCATTTCTTGATCGCGGATCGAGGAATCCGTGCCAGGGGAACGGTTCCGCGGCAAGAGTCAGCTATCACTGGCGATCAGATTTCTCGCGGGCAGATTTCCGCGCCTGCACGCACGAGTCGCCTCGTGTCATTGCAAATTGTACATTTCCGCGAAAGGCTGAGAGAAAATTGGCCTTACCATATGGTAATACTATAGTCATGAAAATAAAAGGGAGTATATATTCGTGAATAAAATTGAAAGGGTGCAAATTACTCGAGTAATTTTACTTTACGCGAGGAAATCTTCTTTCGTTCATTTTCTTTCAAATTTCATTTTATATACACATTCTTTTGCATTTTATCATGCTTTTGTAGTTCAAGAATAAACTGTCAGTAAAGTCTACCTTGTTAAGGAACATAGTAAATTTTGTTAGATACATAGCAAATTTTTTAATAGTACACATTTCAATTTCTACAAGTAATACATATGAAATGCAAGGATAATGAATTGCTGCAAAATATCGATCTACCTCTCGATTACAAAGCTCTATAATAATTTTTACTGTAAAATTCCCTTCGTGTACTAACAATATATTAACTTAAATCTAAATTCTTTTATTTAAATAGAGTAAACTGTTGTCTTCATGGAAAACTGAGATTTTAAGGAAATGTATATTTTCTTATTAGAAAAACATTTTCAGCAGCCCGATCAATATCTATTATTCCTTAGATATCTTTTTCTCTAGGAAAAGAATTTTATATTTTCGTAGTATTTTTTTCTATCAACAAGAAATCACCTTTTGCACAATGGCATATATCGTGGGAAGGGAGGTTACGTTATTTTTTTTACCCTTTTCCGGCGGATTCAATATCTGCAAGATCTATCCGCGGAATCTCGGAGAAAGCGCATTCAATCAAGGCGTATCTTACGGAAAATATATAATAACGGTCATACGTTAGCGTTAATTTCATTCGTGCGCGTTTGCCGAGAGTCACGTCGTCGACCCGGTGAAATCGAAATTCACCTTTCCCGTCTCGTGTGTGTTAGCCCTGAACCGCTCGATCAGCCGCTCGCGTAGCGTGCGAATTTGCCTCGCGGCTGAACGGTAGGCCCGCGCCGATAATTGCGGAAGACAATTTTGTTAAGGTCCCTGTCTTGTGCGGCGCGGCGCGGATCGGTTCAGCTCGGCGCTGCGGCCGAAGATTCCCGACAGCGAAATACACATTAATGCGAGCAGCAAACCGTCTCGCCGGCTCATTAGCATCCGCGAATCGGACGCCGTTAATTATTTCCATTATCCCGTGCCATTCATAATTCAACGGCGCATAATTCAACGCGTGCGTGGCTGCACGCGCGGAGGTATGCTAGCGGAGGAGGGTCTCGCGCGGTCGATCTTGCAAACGCTTTCGCGCGCGAGAATATGTATCTTTCACTTGTTGTAATACAACATCACGCGTGTTGCGGGGTGTTGCGGGTTGTTTCTCTGTGCTTTTTGCTCTCGCGAGCTTCTTGCTCGCCGTCCCTCGCGCTATTTTGCACGCAACATATCTCTTCTTGTTAATATCCACGCGAGTCGAGTGTTTAATTTCCTAATTACTTCCATCTCGCGCGCTATTCATAAATTCAGCGGCATTCGCGCCGTGTGCAAACGCGATCGCGAGCGAAACGGTGCTGCGAACGAGAAGAGAAGAAGAGGGAGATGGAAAATGGCGAGATTGCCGTGGCGAATTCTTCGATTTCGTGGTAGGAAGAGATTAAGCCCTCCCGGAAACGATGAGCTTCCTTGAGCGTGTCCGACTAATTTTCTGAACGGCAACACTGGATAACGATAAGAGGCTCGTTAAATTTCCTTTAATTGCATCCCAAGTTTATTTGCGGCTGGTTTGCAAACTTTTTAATCATTCTCGCGGCCGCGATACTCCGTGTATGGTATGTTCGGCGTACACTTACTCGCCGCGTTGCAAATGCTAAAGGCCAAATTAAGAAGAATGCTGTTGATTTCAGCATTCTGGCGAGAATAATTTGGCGAATTCCCAAGAATTAAACAAGAACAAAAGCTTCTCTTGACCAGTCGAATTTTTTTTACGTAGAAATGGAATATAAAATGTTATTCATCCCTTGTAACTTTAAGAAAACTTTACTCAAATTAAAATTTAAATCGTGTAGCGCAACGATCAGAATTGAATTTTGGAAATTAGAAAGTTAGTCTATATCTCCAAGAGAATCTATTTGAGCGTCAGGCAATGTCCTCAAATAAATTCTTCGGGAAAAGTAGATTTCAAGCTTACAAACGTAGAGCTAAAAGAGATGGACCGTTCTCTTTTCGTAATGGCACGGTATTTTTATCAGACGATGATCGATAGCATTGCTTCGTTTCCGCATTGGGCGCGGCATAATTTCAGGAAAGTGGATTTCGCGTATAATGGTATGAAGCTCCAATAGAAATTGATACACGTAGGCTTGGTCGACAGATTTCTTAACGGCGTGATAAACGATCGCGAAATGTGTTCGAAGCAATTTATTCCCGGGGAGATGCTGGTCAAAGATAAATCGTTGGTCATAACTCTAATTGCGATGAGATAATTTCGTAGCACGCATGTACACTCGTGTCGATATGTAACACTTACACATAGTGCGACTGTGTAACTGTCAAGAGTCGTCTAGCTTCAAGAATTCGCAAATATTTGAAAATCCCTTCCTCCAAAACTCAAGTTCAAATATTCCAGTCGTGTGTAATAAAAACAGCAAAATAATACAAGCCATTATTTTTTAACATAAATAAATGTATATAACATTCGGTAGATATAGAAAGATTGACGATACTTAAAATTACACGAAATCGATAAGTTCAGTACAACCGTCTTTGCATTTTTTTTATGTTCTTTCGAATGCACAATTTTTTTGTGGAATTTTATACTTACACTCAGCTTACTTGATCGGAAACAAGGTTTTGCTCGAACGACAAAGGAATAGAGCCTGTTCTTTCCTAAGAGGAAGTTGACAGACGTTCGCTCGATGCGCGTCGCGACAAAGGCTCTTCGTTTGCGAAACCGCCGAGTCGTCTTTCGCTCAAAAACCACCCACGTACGGTTTCCGTCTCGCCTCGGGGCTTTCTCCTCGTGTCGGGCCCTTGTGCAATCGTCACAGCGGATCAAACGCCGACAAATGAGGAAATCGCCCGGAACGTCTTGTACACGAGAGCGGGATTGTCCGCCATGGTCGTTCACCCTCCGTCAACTTTCTTTGCTCTTTGCGATTGTTCACTTCGCGCCTTAAACCAGCGGATGCGCCTTCGACCACAGATCCTTCGGCAAGTTTTAAGTCAATTCACGGCTGTAGCAAGCTAAGTCCATAGTCTGCGAGACAGATTAGCTCTTTATATATAAATACAACTTGATATTTGAAGTGAAGTTGCAAGGAAGTGAAGTTACAAACAGATGAAATCCACTTATTTACAGCCGGTTGCTGGTAAACATTTCTCTCCGTGTAGCTAGACTTTGAATAAAAATTCCCTTATTCTTCATTCCTGCTCAACTTGAACGACGTTGGTGGACAACTGTATTATTTGCATTTAATGACGAATCTTTTAGATCCGACTTAATCCTAATGGACAATCGCGGCCTCGTTGTTCGTCGGGACCGTACTTAACCTCGGAGCACAAGCATCGTTCCGTTGTCCACCAAGATTAATTCTGATTGTGAAGAACCGCGCGGTTAAGAACGAGAAACTCAGCTAGATGGTTAAGAGGATATCCGCTGGTCTTAAGACGTGCCGAATAGTCCCATTTTCTGCGTCGTAGAATGTCGATTTTTTGGTCCCTCTTTCTCTCTCACCTCTACGCGTTAGCGTGTTCAGGTATCCCTTCGGGAGCGAGAGCGGGCGCAAGAACAGGACGGAACAGACGACCTCGCCCACGTCTCATTATATGATTACATAAACATGACAGACGTGAGCCTCCACGGCGCGGCTGGAACGAACAAGTTATCCGGCACGGCCAACGCGCTGACGCGCGGAGGCCAATGATGTTAAATGCGAAGGCCCACTTAACGTCACTTTAGTCAGCTGGGTGTGACTGCCTTCACGATACTTCTGTCCTCTATACCTCGCCGGGAATTGCGGAAATTGACGCTTGCGTGTACTCGAGATCTCTCAATGTATGCCATCTCTCAATGGCACAAGACGCTACGTCCAAAATAAGTGTTATCAAAAGATTTTCCTCTTTTTTTCCTCTTTCACGAGACTGTCGAAAATGCACGGCATCGGAGAGCATTGAGGTTCAGCATTGCGCGAAAGTGTAATTTCGAACGACTCGTATGAAACACTATACCTTCGGCGAGAGAGATTACATTACCGATGGCATCATGCAAAAATGAAGCCTGACGTAAAGGTGTCGTTCGGACACGTAAAGGATAATGCCGCGTCGTTCCGGCGCGTTCGGCGTGGTTGCACTTGCGCTTCGTGGGAAGATACATACAATAGTGAGAAAAGACGCGTCGCGACTCAAAACGCAATTTGCCGTGGAAAGGCGCGATGCGTCACGTCGTTTCTTCACTCGGCTCGGGCGTTATTAGCGCGAACACGTGCTCGACGATTGATAATATCGCGCAAGTGGAAATAATAGGAACGTGAAATAGTCTCGTCGTCGGCGCAGAATCCTCTCGAATAAATTACCGTAATTCGTGAACTCGAGGCTTTTGCTGATCTCAAAGTTTCGCAAGAAACGTGAGCCGCGAGTTATAGGTCAGTTGAAAATTGTAGCAAATTAATAACGATGATTTATTTTTATTTTATTCTATAATTTATTTTATAATTTTGTTAATTTTATTTATAACTTTATTAATTTTATTATTCTATTATAATATAAAAAATTTTTAATTTATAATTATTAATTAATTTATATAATTTATTTCTATTTTATTCTATAATTTATTATATTTCTATATTATATTCTATAACAGATTCTAGAGTTTTTTTAAATTTTTTTAAAGATACACATGGAGGAAATATTGTAGTAAAAAGTACATGCATAACATTTTCAAACAAATATATAGTAATGCTATAGTTCAGCTCCACCATAATGCTATATAGTTCAAAATTTTAAAAATTTTATTGTGATTTTTGCTATGATATTTTGTCCGTGTACTTGGTAAAGTACGAAAGATATTTAAATTATGAAACAATTAATTATTATCAATTAAATATTCCTTATTCTTATTAATCCTAAACATGTGTGTGTGTGTGTGTGTGTGCATGCGTGCGTGCGTGTCGCGTGCGTGTGTGTGTGTGTGTGTGTGCAAGACTGCGTGTTTGGAGTTCTTCACGTATCGCGTCATTTCTATTGCAAATAAACGAGAGTAATAAATAGCTATTCGTAAAACTAGGCCGCGTAAATCTTCGCGAACTTGTCGGCATCGTTAATTATCCCGCTGGATGTGATTGAGTTCCCTTTCGACTTGTTTGTCCGGTTCACGGGTGGTCCCTCTCTCTCAGTGAGGCGCGCGTGGTAAAATCGCACGACTGATTATGCCGTTAAGCTCAAGTTTTCGGCAATAAAACGGACACAGGCCGTGCACGCGGCGCAGGAGACGCGTGTTTAGAAAGTGTGACGACTGTTTGCACGATCGCGCTAATAGCGGTCACTTTAATTGAGATCGCCGGCTGACCTATGAGTCATACTCGTGATTAACGTCCGTTAGGAATCGGCTCATCTCGCGAGTTTTTTCTCTCGTCGCGCGATTATTCCCATCGGCGTCTAATTGCACGTAGTCACGCGGAAAGAGAGCGTCTCTTAAATGCTGATTCGCGATCGTGATAACTGCAGCCTGCGCACGAGAAATGAGCGCTTATTAATGCACGATCAGTCTCAACGTCTATAATCGAGTCGGGAGAAATTGTGTTTCTCCTTTTTCTTGTTTATAAAATATCGTGTTCGATTGTTTGTGCCGAGGCATTTGCGCTGTGACACGAGATAATTCTCGCGACGTGCACATACACTTAGGCTAACAAGGCGCCGTGCTTAATGTATCATTGTAAAACGACTTGTGCCGACATGAAACGCGAACATTGTACGAGACAATAGTGGGACCACCACAGCGTCGTGTATGACGTGTTTCTCCGCGAGAAAACGTCTGGCCTTACGTAAGCGTGGAAACCGTGCATTATACTTATGTGGCGAACCGGGCGGACTGCTCACGGTTAGAGGCACCACACCGTTCGTCCGTCTGGTTCACCTTTGCTAGGACGGTCGGTGCTCTTCAAGGCCGAGGTGAAGGCCTCCCGCAAACCCGTCGCTCCCGCCAGTCGGTCTAGGTCGTCGGGCCGGATGAACGAATCCTGGCTTCGCTTTGGTTCCTTCAACGCGTTTGCCTGTGTAATCCCTTGGAGGTTGAACTCGTCACGAGCATAAATCAAAGTCGGAACAAAGTTGCCGTAAATTAGATAATCTGGAAAATCGGGAGTATCAAAGATTCAAAGGTCGCTTTGAATCTTTTGAAATTTACTTTGATCTCGTAGATGTGCCGGATATATAAGAATAATTGAGAGGAACAATAGGTCCAGGAAACTGGAACCCTTCGGCGACAATGAAACGCAAGTGCTCAGGTAATTGTCATATTTACATAATGCTTGAACTTGACGACTTGATAATAAATGCCAGCTGGTCGGGTGTTACTGTCGGACACGATCGTTTTCCGCGAGCGACATGAAATAGAATTCCATCGCGCGCAAGTTTCCTCGCCATCGCGGTCGTTCGGCGAATCCTTTGTTCAATTCCTACCTGTCGTAGACCGGTTATTCGATCTCGCCGGGAGCTCGACTGCCACCTGACGAGGTCTGCCACGCTGTCGCTGTATCGTTGCTACGTGACGCGCCGGAGAACGTCGCCGGAAGCTGCGTTGAGCAGGCATTAATAATGGATGCCGCGAGTAGATCAAGACAGAACGGCGGCACTTAGACTGAATCGACGCCGGTCGCCTTTCGCTCAGTAGTTTAAACAGATTATCGCTCTGCGAGCTTGGCAGAACGATGTTTTAGTCCAGTGTGTAGTCTGTGTGTGCGTGTGTGTGTGTGTGTGTGTGTATGTGTGGAGACGAAAGGAAGTGAACGTCCGGGCGTCTCCGACGTAATTTGAGGATGTGGTAAATCGTGAGAATGCGACAAAAATCGTATTTCTAACGAATTCTAGCGGTGCGCGTTGCTGAATTATTGTGCCGTTCGCGGAAAAATTGTCTACTTAGTGAGGTTGCCTTGGCAACGCGTATAAAGCTGTTTGAATACTGCTTCGGAAGATATATAGCTGGAGGCGCGAGCATCTCAACGGCAATCCTGTTCCGATACGATCTACGACATTAATCCCGCACCGTTATTACGTTGCGCGCGTCAGTCTTCATTGTCTCCGAAACTTTATGTTCGGTCTTCCCACTTCCGCGATCGGTTGCTTCAGGTATTTTATCAAACCGTCACTCGGCCCGGCTAAACCCGCATGACCCTCCAGCTAAAGCTTACTCATCGTTCGTTCTCCGCCAGGATTAGCTATCTTGGTTTGAAAGGTCGCAAAGAAAGGTATTTCTTTGGGGTTTTTTTACAGGGAAATAGATAAATCGAACAATGTTAAATTTTACGTATTCTTTTAACCTTATTTTAACCTTATTCTTTCAACCTTATTTTAATTTTATTTTGAGAATATATTTTTATTATCTGAGTGATAAAAACGCTCTTCTTTTGTATGTTAAATTCTAATCATTAAAAAACGCAAAACTAAAAAGATTTTCTTATCCAGAAGAAATATGGCACTTGCCTAAACTAGAACAAATTTATTATTATTTTCTTTATTATTTTCTTTTTCTTTCTTATAAAACAGTTTGAGGGAAAATTAAAATTGTTTAATAAAAAGACCACAATTTTGTCCAAAATAGTAATATTGGCTCAGTTTAGACACGATAGTTATTTTTCTTGAATTAAAAAATCTTAATTCTTGTGTTTCATATATTTTAGGAGAACTGAATCACTTATATTGCTTATATATATATTTTTTTTTGCGAGCTCCTAATAACCAGGATATAATATACAAAAGGAAAGCGTTTTTGTTGCTTAGACAATAAAAGTATATTTTTGAAACAAGGTTTAAGGAATATGCAAAATTTAATGTTATTCAGTGTATTTTTTATTTTACAAAAAACTCCGGGGAAATACCATTTTTGCGATCTATTAAATGAGATATTAGGACCTTAACTTAGTTTCCGCCCGCAAATGTTAGATGGCAATGCAAACAGTTCTAGTAGTCATTACTAACGAAACAGGTAGTTTGTGATTAATTTCGACATTTCTCGATAACATTCAGTCAGCATACACAATTATTTTCCTAAACAACAATTTCTTTTGCTTTGTGAAAAATGGAACGCGATAAAGTGTTTTTTCGACATGTGCTTTTGCACTATT
>NW_022639544.1:137403-140725 GCF_010583005.1 Odontomachus brunneus
TTGAGTGGTACACGCTTCCGAAATGTTGAAGAAGTGCGAGAATGGGTGGACGAATGGATTGCTTCGAAACAAACATCGTTTTATCGAGATGGTATCGCCCAGTTGCCAGAAAGATGGCAAAAAGTTGTAGAAAGTGATGGAAAATACTTTCATTGAAATAATTTAAATAAATTTTTTACAATAAATGCTTTTTCTCAGTATTTTTAGGGCGGAAACTAAGTTAAGGTCCTAATAGATATTCCTTTAATCTTTTATTATGTTCTTTAAAGTTTTTTTATTTTTACTTTATTAAATACATTAATATAATGTAGTTTTAGCAAAAAATTAAAAATTTTATATCATATATATTTATATATATTTATATAAGCATAGCGCCGGGACACTGATGTCCCACTGAGCCGATGTGTGGTTCTGAACGTTAAAAAAGCTGTTTATTCAATTGAATAAAGTTATTATTAGTAGGGAAGGGAAACATATGTTATGCTGGTAGCGAAAAGGTTAAGAATCGTATGCTCGCGATTCAAAGTGCGCGCGTTTAATTCGTTGGGCCGCGCACATTCTCCGGCTGGCTTATATTATACGCGTATAATCGCGGGAAAAAAGGAGAATCAGTGCCATTAAGATATTCCCGTCACCGTAGTGAATCGCGGTCGCTAACGAATGGCACCTCACATTTGAGTCACGCCTAAATCGCATTCATCAAAGCGGCAGCTAGGGAGCGAGACCGCTAAGTCGCGCATACCACTCGAGTTGTCTTGCTTTATGAGCGGGGTAATAGCGCAGGAATTATTCAATGACCTCGCAAGTACCGCAAAACATAAATATATCGCGCTCAAAAGACTTGCTGGCTTTAATAAAACACTCGGAGCGAACTCCGTGGAATCTCGCCATTACCACAGTCGCGCGCGCGCGAGTTACCGATTCGTTACACGTCGGAGTGTCTTCTGTTCTCTATCGTGCGTATCTACGAATTAATTCCGACAGAGAGCACGCGGATGTGGAACGTGAACAACGCGAAAATTAATCCGGCGCACGCGCCGTCTTTGTATCTGAGGACTTGGAATATCGACAAGCCGTGTTATTATCCTAATGGGTACTCTGTACGCCACGATTATCGATTCTGCACGCTTAATAGATATCTGTCATTGCTAATATTTTATGCACCGCTGAAAAGTACCTGCGCCCTCGACCGAGAGGTGAGCTCACCTTTTATCCCGTCCGTGCAGATCGAGTATCAATTCCAGGTTCTTTCCCCGCGATTTTGCCGAGCGCATTGTGTCTGTGTATATATGTATGTGTGTGTGCGTGTGTCTGTCGTACAATTATTAATTTTCCACGCCCAAGCACCACACCTATCCTGTCTCGAAAGAACTCGCAGCGGAGGTACTTCTTTCATCAGGTTTGCTGGGCCTAATTATCCATTTTCCACGGCCATGGCATGTTCGTTTCCGCGGTTGCGTAACGCGCGGAGATTCGAAAATCCTCGCCGAGGTCAGAGTAATTCTCGTATCAATATCGCCGAACGATCATAATTATCAATTATCCGCGCTCGATCCGCGCCGCTTATCGGGCGCCGTGCTCGCAGGTGTCGGCTCGCTCATTCTCAAGATCGATGGTGCTTGGTGCATTAACCCGACAGCGACGTGGAGACGATTCACTTACTGGCGCACGGGGAATCCCCTGATGTCGACGGCGGCGACGACGACGACGACAACGACGACTGCCGTAGAGAGAGAGAGAGAGAGTCAGTCGCCGCTGCTTTTACGAGCAGAAGCTCGAAATAATTTGCCGTCGCCGTCGCGTCGCGACAAACTGTAACTTTCTTGCGCAAACGAGTCCATTAGAGAACGTACCTGTCCGCCGTTACATTGATGCACCTTCGGCCGTTCTCCCTCGTCGCACGTTGCAATTTTCGTCGCTGTTTATGCCTTGCGTGCGTCCGCACGCTCCTAATTGACGACGCGTGTCACTCGGCTTTAATATCGGCTCGTCAGTAGATTCAATGCTCGGGAATGAGTCGAGGCTCGCATGAATCTCTGAAGTTTTGTCCGTGATTGATGGATTTTCGTGAAATGTGTCCGCGAAGGAAACGTTGCTTTCTCCGCGAAGTTTCTTCGCCAACAATCTGCAATCGTTCTGGCATCTCGACGAAAATCACAGAACGTCGAAAGTCGGCTTATTATTATTATTTCTTTCTTTCTTTCTTGTTATTGACGAGTGTCCAAGTTGCACTTAAATGTCGTAGATTCTTGGGATTTTTCGCGATGGCGAAACGTAGGTGCGGGAACCTTGCGTCTCGACGACGCCGCGTCCTTTGATATTTAAAGCGATCGGCGAATTAATATCGAGCCACGTGGAATTCGCAGTTCGATAGTTAAATGAAACCTCGTACCTTGCGTGACCTTTTCGGAACGCATATCCGCGAGTAAACGTATGGTTATCGCCTCTCGATTAATATTAAAAGAAAGGTGTAACTTTGCAAGCCAAAGCACGCCGTTTTTCTTCTTTTTACAATTAGTCGAGGCTAATCGTGCCAATACCTGTCGTGAAAGATAAATTTGCTGATAACTTTCAGGCAGAATACTCTCGCGGCTGATTGATATATCAGATAACGTGCGCTTTCACATCCGAAGCTATGTAATTGTATCATTCCATGATCCATGTCGAGATTATCGCAACAACACGCACTTCCGATTTAAACATTTATATCGTTAAATTTCACTCTATCTCACATTCGTAGCGTACAAACATTTCCGTCTCTATCGATCCGGTACCAAAGTTGCAATTATACCCAGCCAAACTGCAGTTATAATAATATCGTGCAGTTAAGCGCTCAATCCGCTCGCTCCTTTTCTCGCGATCCGTGTCGGCTCCTCTTCGTTCCTGGCGCTCACCAACGTATTTCCGTTTTCGTAACTCGCCTTGAACTTGCCCTTCTTGCGCTGGAACCTTGAAACGTCCGGTTCACCGTCGCCCGTGGAAAAGATTGCCGGCGAGTTTGCGACTGAGGGAGAAAGAAAGCTACGGGAGAGAGAGATGATGATGAGAATACTTTACGACGTTATATTTATATTTCGTCTGAAAAGAAGCTCGTACTCTTCTTCACGGTTATATTCTATCTCTTGAAGTGAAATTTTGGCAACATCACGGGGGAATTTATTCCAAATTCATATTTATAAAAATACTTTGTATTTCGCAATTTTTTCATTTATGGAATAAGTAAAGTAACGAGTAAGATTCGAAGATAATATGTGAAAGACCAATGAAGTGGTAAGAAAAGTGCAAGAGAGAGAGAGAGAGAGAGAGAGAGAGAGAGAGAGAG
>NW_022639544.1:142014-148436 GCF_010583005.1 Odontomachus brunneus
AGAGAGAGAGAGAGAGAGAGAGAGAGAGAGAGAGAGAGAGAGAGAGAGAATATTAATTCTGTTCAATCGATATATTCATGACAATTAATTTGTGTTATTAAATAATATGTAAAGTAATGGATTAATGCAATCTTCACTTGACGTTTCACTTGACGTCTATTAAAAATAGCATGTCTGAGATTCACTGCCTACGGGCACTCGCAGCTTCGAATACCAGACAATAATGACGCGACGCCATTGTCCAAAGAAAAGTATGAAACGCGGCGCATTCGCTCGAACGGAATGCAGTCTTGACGGGTTGGGCTGTTCTGGAAAGCCCGGGCGCGAAAATAGCCAAGTCCGACGCGCGCGACACGTTGTGCTTTTCCGCGAGGCTTGTTCTCGGCATTCGTTTTGAGTCGGTCGAGCAACCCGATCGTCGCTGCCGCGCACGTAATTCTCACTTTTACGCCGAAGCCTGCCGCCTATTTCAAGGCGCATGTGCAAGAAAGCCAGCTGTTCTTTCGCACAGCCGCCGGTATTACACTCTAATAAAACTGGCGAAGGTAACAAGCCTAGGAAGGCCTTTACCCTTCTGCAACGCGCACGATCTTTCTAGCACGTTGATAACCTTATATATTTCACGGTCCTTTCCAGTGTACTTCGAGAACATCTATTCGTATAATTCGAAGTGAAATGAAGAAGTTAGGATTTTAAGGTACAGGCAGGGGGTGAAAGGAATTTCAATCAATTTAAAAAAATCCCAAGAAATATTTCTTGTCGTTTTGAGAACGATTATTGTTTTTATGCGCTTCAATTTATATAACGCGTTTCTCGATTTTATCGGTTACTCCCCTTTGGGAGATAAAATATTTCAATTCGCTCGCGAGCTTATCCAGGGATAACCTGTGAAATAAGCTTCGAACCTTGTCGAGCTCACGTAATACACACGAGCTTCAATTTGTCGAAATTGCCGGCTCGCTCATTAACATCGCGACGCTGCAGCATTAAATATGCAAAGTGGAGAAACCCGCGTCTCTCTTGTCGTGTAAATTTCAGCAGCGTCTGAGAGATATCGGGATGCTGGGCGATCCTTTTCCGGCGCGATTCGCTTTCCACCGTGATTGCGACAAGTATCTGGGAGAGAGAGGGGGGAAGAGGAAGAGCTCCCTTACATGGAGAGCCGTGTATTCGCGCTCGGTCGTTCACGCGGGTACCTTCCGATACGAGTTGTCGTACTCGCGATAAATCATAGCCGATGAGCGCGATCGAGATACGACTTTATCGCGAAACTGCGCGTGGCAAGATCGGAAAAATATGACGGTGAGACCGGTAGCGGATCCGCGAGCACGATGACGATTTACGGGCGATAACGATCTCGCCGAACGGCTTCTCCTTCGCAGACACCAGCAGCTGCTGTTCTCGATAGATCGTTCCATCGCCGGCGAACTCGCTGTTCTTGTTGTCTACGATACTTTTCGACCGTCGGAATATTAATGACGGGCAATTACGTGTGTACTGTTAGAAGCCGAGGGAACAGTTCTCGCGTTCTTTAGGGGGGGTTGAAGATATCGGCACAATGATACCGATACGGAGGCGACGAGATACATTCTCTGAATGATTATTACCGTATAATTTAGCTGTTTGCAGCGAGTAGAAAAAGTCTTTGCCTCATCCTTCCTGGAATCAAGTTTCACATCCGTGGAACAAGATGTTGCTGTATAATTTTTGTGGAATTCATATTTTTTCATGAATGCAATAACATTCTAAGAATGTACCAAGATAGACGAATGGGTTATTTGAAATCACTGAACAAATTTTCCTAAACCTGAATTGAGTTTATTTTTTTGGGATGTGTGAGATGTGTTGAGTTTATTTTTTTGAGATGTGTGGAAGCAATAGTTATTATGAGATTTTATAGGAAAATTAGGTGTAGGATATTGTAGATTTATGAATGTTTTTTTTTCGGATTCACCCGCGTATGAAAGAATGTTTCCACATGCATGTTTGCTTTTCGCAAACGTCTGTATTCAACGTCTGCCTTGTATACTGTTGAACTTTACGGCTGACATCTTTCTCGCTGCTTGTTGCACTGTTAACTAACAGCATAATCAAGTGCTCTTCCGACGAAATGCGTATCGAAACGCGGTCGCGTTGGTCTTCATTCTGGAAACCGGTACAGAGTTCTAGAAAGAAACTACGAATGTAATTTCACGCATGCTCGCCGGTCAAGGGTTAACAGCGGTTAACGGGCGGACCTTTTCATTATGGAAATAGCGACGCGTTCTCATGTTTCTTCGTCATTCGAGATTATCCTGTGAACGCTACCGGTACCATCGCACACGACAGAGGTTCCCAAACTTCTTTGGTAGTTTTATCCAATCGCACTATCGAGAATCTAGTAATAATAATGATAGCATTATAATAAGAGATTGCCTCTCAATAGAATTAAGGAGTTCTTCTGTTTCTTCTATTAATTTTCATTTTTTCAGTTCAGTTATTTTTTTTTTATTTAACAAACTCGCTTCGATTTTGTGTTGAAACACTATTAGACTGTCAATTGTCTTGAAGGAGTAACTTCTCCCTGCTCCACGCACACATTTTTCGTTAGAAATATAAGATTGAAAATAGTTATTTTTCGATGTAATCTCAACACATCTCAACACAGCACTGTTGCGATACGTTTGCCTCCATAACAATTAATTCTTCTCTATCTTTCAAAAATGAATCTTTTTTTATCTGTATTTTTTTCCTCGTAGAAAGAAAAGCTGTTAACATAAAGAAATTCGTAGTTTGGGAACCTCTGGTTTACAACGAACGTGTCGTCGTGTCATCAATGCCGGTAACACCAGCATCTTTAATTCGCGCGCCGTTAATTCGCGAGTGCCGTGCGTTTCCGCATTTGATGTCCGGTTAATCCGCATACGATCATGCGTGGATAAGCACGGGGTTTAGGTTTATCCTCGCGCTCTTACCCGGCCGCGAGATTCCACGCGGACGAAACTATGCGCGCCCCGACGTATATTTAGCCACCGTGGAATGCGTCGTGTTCGCGTTTCCATGTTTTGTAAGATGAACGGACTTTCGAAAGCACGAAGACGAGAGTACACCTCCTCCTCTTCCTCCCCGAAAAATCACTGCTGGCTGAATTGCCGCACTCCGGACAAACTCTCGCGAAATCCCCGACTTAATTGGACGTTGGTGTTACGCAAAGTTTCTTTCCTCGAGAGATACTGTCGATGTTATTCTTCGAATGTTTATTAATCGATAAGTTCCTCCTTTTCCTCGTTCTCCCCTTCGAGAATACGAGTCATTGAACGTTTACAGCGAGTCCGGTTATTTCCGAAGCGAAACTTACCCATTTGCCAAAGAGAAACGGTTGGGCCTTATTTAAGGAAATTTATCCGCGATCGCGTCGCGTCGCATCGCTCAGGGCCGCGGGGACACGCGTTCGGGAATCTCGCCACGAGGATAATTGCGCTGGGATCCCGGGGGTGCAATAAATTCGATCTGGAGCCGCGTAGCCGTGGAATTCGCTGGGAGACGTCTTGCCGTCCGCTTTCTTTATTTTCGCCTTTCGCGAGACCCTCTACTCTCTGCTCCTTTTTCTTCTTCCACCTCTCGCTCCTACTCTTTCTTCACCCCAGGATCCGCCGCAAACCCGTAATTTGGCCGTTTAATCCCGCCGTACCGCGATCCCAACGAGCCCGAGCGGCTTCCTCTCGTGCTCGGCTAGCGTCCCGTCTGGTTTCGTGTCAAACATCATCGGATTCACCCCTCGGGAACGCCAGCGCGAATTTCCTAGAATCGCAGTCCGGTTCAATCCACGAGAATGAAGGGATAACTCCGCCTTGAAACGATCGCGCGAGAGGAGAATACGTTTCCGCGCGCGCAATGCGATCTCAGGAAGTGCCGAAAGTGTCATATCCGCTTTGAGATCGGTATTGTTTCGAATCGCTGCGTATGTAATTTCGCGAAATTAGCGGTGTGTAATTTGCAAGGCGCGAGAATACGTTATTAAGTCGTTACAACTCGCAGCCTTCGGCGGCGAGCGGGAATGCTGATCTTACAGGATGCTTTATGCGGGTTGTCCCGGCCGCATTGGATTACCGGTATTGTTCCGTTCCACGCCATAATACGCAGCCTCGCTCGAGCGGTCTCGCGAATTGAAAAAGTTGGCTGATTAGATTTCGTCGGCCGGGGCTCTTCTCTCTTGGCTCTCCGAGATTAGGCCGACGGAGACGGACGTTAAGGCCGGAGCGTGTAACGCTTCGCTTGCGTTATCGCCCGCGGCCGTGGGATGGGAATCCGACAGAAATGCACATAAATCGACGGCTCCGCTCGGCATCGCGAGCGAGGGAGCATCCGTCTGCGAGGCGCTAGGTCGAATCCATAAATCGATTAATCGAAACCCCGATATCTCGCGCACATCCCCGCGGGGATAGTTACGAGACTGCCGCGTTTGCCTCGAGATTACAATGCGCTCTCGCGAGCTTTCCGGAAGGTCGGATCGAGTTTAACAGCTCCGCGAATCTTGAGCCGTGATCTTAACGGACCACTGCGAGAGTCTTACCTTCGCACGCATCGCTCTCTTTCTCTCTGACAACGTTCGCTCTAAACCGCAAATAATTCACGCAAATATATTCCTCCGTTAGATCTTACTCCAGCCGATGAGTTGCTCGTTACGTTTCTTGCGAGAATATAACCGAGCCACACTTCACCAGTGAAAATGTGTTGGGTTTTAGAAGTGAGCAGTAGAACAGAATTAGAAGTAGAACGCTAGTATTCTCTTCATCGAGTAATCTTGACAGTTATCTGATTAGCGTAACCTCATACGTCTCGCAGACCCGTATTAATAGTTATCACCTGAAATTTGTTTTGTGGAAGATACTCGGATTTTTATTCAGAGTTAGATCCAAGTTTGTTTTGTCCGATTGAATTATGATATATGTGATATTTATATTTGTCATCACATAATTTAACTGAAAAACTCTAACTCTGAATCCAAATCTGAGGCTCGTTTAATAGTTGTCACCTGAAACTTGTATCATGTGAGATATTCAGGTATTTATTCAGAATTAGATCCAAATTTTTGAGTTGAATTATGACATATGTGAGACATTTATATCTGTAATCGCGTGATTCAATTAAAAAGCTCTCATCCAACTCTGAATTTAAATCTGTGTATCTCACTTAAGATGAATTTCAATCAACAACTATTAATACGGGCGTAAGTATTTTGAAGCAAGTTTCATGTAATAACTATTAATACAGGTATCAAACGTGTTCTGAAAATCTTATTAAAAAATATTTGATCTTATTTAAAAAGTATTTGACAAGAAATTTTCGAAGGCGATTTTTTTGTTTTTTTATGTTTTCAACTCATATATCACATTTTAATATTAAAAAATTAATTTTTTCTTCTAATTGTATGTGGCAAACTTGTGAATAATATGAACAAAAGACGAAGAAAAACGCAAGTGAGCACGTCTAAGTAATGTAGAGGTAACGGTCAGAATTAATTTTCTCCACTTGTGTTTTTCCGTAAGCCTACAGTGTAAAACGATCGAAGGTTCATCTACGGTTTCCTGTTGCAATCAATTCAAGCTCTCCTGGCGTGAAATAAATTTAATCGGCCGGCGCGCTGTGTCCAAATTGCTCGGATAATCAAGATTCCGTTGTTCCCATTTTCCGCTCGACCCTGCGAAACAGAGCGCGCCCGGCAGTCGGTAACTACTTGCACCCCGGGAAAAATCGATGCCCTTTTCGAGCCCGCCGACGTCATCACGACACGGCACGTCGACATTGTGCTCGATGTAGCGTCTCAAGGTCCTCGTGACGCACCCGCGCTAAGCTTTCAGCAACACCATCTTCTGGTCTACCCCGCAAACTGGCCGGCGCGTGGAAACCGGGGAAAACCACCCTGCTGTACGTCGCGACGCGTCTATCGACCACGGACGCCGGCGCACCGCGCCGTGTCGTGTTGCGTCGCGCAGCGTCGCCAGGGGTTCACTGCGCTCCATCTTTCGGGCGAGCCGAGCCGAGCTGTCTCGAGAATCAGGACTAAGATAGGAAGAGAAAGAAAGTCCGCGGAAAAAACAAACAAGATTCGCATCGTTGTCCAAGGATTCGCCTCTCCTCCGCGGTTAACGCATCCTGTCGTCGTTATCGATACACATCGGGTTCTCCTCGACGATATGTGGTGTTGTAAGCGACTGGATGCTTCCGATTGGCCAGTCACGACCGTCGTCCGAGGTAACGTTTCCTGTCTGCACGTTGCCGCTGCTGCCTCTCTTACGTTCGAGACGCCAACCAGGTTGTTGTTCTTGTCGAGGCTTCTTGTCTTTCTCTCTTTCTCACACGAGCGCTTCTTCAGCTTCTTAAACTCGCCGTATACCACTCATCTGCCGCCCCGCTGCTTCTTTGCTGCACCAAAAGTGAGA
>NW_022639544.1:148446-168019 GCF_010583005.1 Odontomachus brunneus
GGGGGGGGGGGAGGGGAGGGGTCGGGGGCGAGTTCGCATACCTGTGCGAGAAGGGACGGCAGGAGACTGACGAAGGTCGAGTGTCCACGCAAAACGGGTCGCCACAGGCTGTGGATCCACTCGCTCGAATTTTGGCGAGACGTCGTGGACGAGAAACTCTCTCGTGACGTGCCAAGATCCCTTTCTCGAATGTTTCCTTTCCTGCTCGGAGGCTGACGGCCAAATTTTTACCAACCTTCCTCGCATTCGCGTAAACGATCCTCTCGGGTCGTTGGCCCGTAAACGTCTAATAGATAGCCGGAGTAACGGTTGCTGTAAAAGACGATATCGCTTCTCGAACGCGACTCTCGAAGAATGCGATACGCCCTGAAGAGGAGGTTGGTAAAATCGCGCGGTGTGAATATTTTTGCGCCCGCAGGTAGACATTTTGCTCGGAGAGGAACAACTTGCGGCATTCGTTCGTTCCCTTGCACGTTCGCTCGCTCGCTCGTTCGCTCGTTCGTTCCTTCTTTCCTTGCCATCGTCGACGGAGATTCTCGTATTTGCACGCTGCTTCGTCATTATGGGTGGGATCAAAAGCTTTTCTCGACGATGCTTTCTCGCGAATAAACAGTTCGTTCGATATCTCTCCGCTGCTCTCCGTCGTTCGTGTGTCAAGGTTGAATACCACGAAATGGATTCGTCCCAGATACTACGACCAGTTCGTTGAATAGGTAACGAGGGATTATCAGCGAGTCGTTGTGATATTACGGTCGTTATTCTCTACCATTCTTTTAGGCGACGTCTAAATATATCGTACGCTTTGAGAGTTCAGGGTTACACGCTTTTCGCTTTCTGTGTATCGTATCGCACCCTTGTCATCGAATCAATTGAAGTCCGAACGAGACCACGAGTTCGTGTATTTTTTATTCTACGATTGCACGAAATGTTAATGAGTTGAGTATCCATGGTATCATGGACTCTACACACAGTATCGATTAGTTTTTGTCACCTCAAGAACCCTCAATTGTGCCATAATTGTTGTGTCAGAGACGACGGTTTCGTCCCGTGCCGCGCGTGTTCGTTTAGGTAAAAACAAATTGCTAGGTAACCGGCTCGCGGTTATACATAATACGACTTTATTCGATTCACCGGAAGCCACATATCGGCATGATCGTTTTCTTAATTGCATTGTACGCTCATCCGTATGCTCGGATAGATTATTTGATTTTTATATCGCTTCGTGTGACGCAATATCGGTGTAATCTCGCAACCCGTGTGTCGACCGATCATTGATTTTCCTCTTCGCACTTGGAGCGCAAACTGCCGCGGTTATCCGCACTGTGGTTATTGCTGCTGATAGGAATGACGTGCGCGAGCAGTCGATGCAGCAGTTGCTCCTGGAAATTGCACTCTAACACGCCGCAGTTTGGCCGTTTGTTCCGGAACAAGCCGATTAATACTTTAGTAGTAACACTTTCTACGCAAAAGAAAATGGTTCTCCTAATGAGTATAATTATTTCACCATAACACAGTCATAAGTATCAAACACTTATTTCTCTAATGCAAGGTGTTAGATTTACAGAGACACTTTTCGAGTACACATTCATTTATCAATTTAGAATGACTTGGTAGGAGAGGTAGATCTCGGAGATCCTGTCCATTAGAGTTATTTATTGAAGAACACGCGAACATTATTTTTCTTGCATTCTTTATTTCATTAGGACGAGAAAAATTTTTTTTAAGTTGATAAACGATATGTTCTATAATAGTAATATAAAAGGAATAGAATAATCTCATCGAATGTTTTCCTTTTTCCATCAGTGTTTTCGCGGAAAGTGTTTATACAGAATTAACGGGGTATAACGATCGGGTCAACAAGTGAAATTGCATTAACACCGGAAAATCGGCGGAAAACCGTCGTAAAATCGGCGTTGACTCCAACCGGATTTGAAATCGGGACATCTGGGACACGTTCATCGGTTGCATGGAAACAGGAGATCTTGCACACGTGGATCTATCTCTGCGCGATTCTTATATTAGCCTTCGCGCTAAGGCTGAATCATCCCGAAATGTGCAACGCACGTTTATATCCCGCATGTGCGACTCATGCAGCGCGCGATGTGCGCGCTGCAGCGTATCCAGATGTGTAAAAAATCATTTGATTGCCTTTTTTACGACGTCGAGCATCTCGAGATGCTGTCGAGATCGAAACTCGAATCAAGGGTCAATTATTGGCGTCGAAAGATCAAGGCGTGACGTTAGATTTTCTAATTTCTCCTTCGCGCATTGCGTCGTGCGCGATCAATGGCACGATTAGCGCGAATAAATCCGCTCATTGATCCGCGCGCAGAGAAGTCCAGCCTCAAAAATAACGACTTCCGTTATGTGTCGGTCAAAACTATTTGGCACAGGCGTGACGTCATATCCGCTATCTGTAAAGACGGCGCGTGAGTTATTTCTGTTCGTGTCGACGCAGCAGTTACTTGTTGAAAGAATTACTTTGTTACGACGACATGTGTCTGAATTATAGCGTAGCAAGGTAACCGTCCCAATTATGAGTTGAGTCCCAATTTTTGGGTCGAACTTGCTTTATTAATACATTAAAAAGATACATATTAAAACACGGAAAAAGTTTTTTTTATATTTCTTAGTTCGTTTTTCATATTCCTTGGTTCTTTTACAATTATAATATTACATTCACAAACATTTTTAATATTTGAAAAAAAATGTAGGATATCAGTTGTTTTACTGACATTCTAGATGGATAAAACTGCATAATAGGTTGTGCTGCGTATACCATTATTCTATTTTCTATTCTATTTTATTCTATTTCACTAAATTAAAAAATGCACTATATGAATATAGATATTATTAATATTAATTAGATATCGTACAACTTGTTATATGGACGCGTAAAATTTACTGACTAATAATTTCGACTTGCGTATAAAAAAATGTTTCTAATTGCTTTTTTATAATTTAGAATAAACTAATTTAAGATCTAATATTTTGTTTTAAAACTATGATGTCAGTTACTCATATTGATATCAACAGTTCGTTTTAATGTTTGATCGGCGAATTTATATAAATAATTGAAAGTTACTCTAGTCTTTCTTAAATGATCCATAATTACTTTCTAAATTTTTTGAAGTGAAATTTCACTCCAAAAATAGAATGACAATCGAGTTACTCGAATTCGAATTTTCACTTCTACAGAGTGGATTTTCCACTATAAATCGTTGAGTGAATTTTCACTCGAAATTGAAGAGTGAATTGATGCATTCTGTTGTCAGGGGAGAACATATTCACTCCAATCGATTGAAACATTCATTTATATGTAGTCAGAATCCACTCTAATCTCAAGTGAGACATTCACTCTTGTGATCTCGATCTCGATTTGTATTATCACTATCTCCTCGAGTGAAAATACTGCCACTTTTCACTTAAAAAAATTTAGAGAGTAAGACCTCGTTTCCTTACAACTCGAGAGACCGAGGCGCCGTACACTTGTTCTTCAAGCGAGAATATTTACGATGTACAAATAAAAAAATATTACGTATGGAAAATAGCTCGAGCGTAAACTTTTATTATTCGTCCGAAACAAGTCGCTATTCGTGCTGACACGATGCCGTCGCCTCTCACAGCGAAAGTATTATTGCTTTGGCCGGTGTTCACGGGCGTTTCATTGCCTCCTCGTCTTCGACTAACGTTCACGTTATTTTCCGTTCGATTAAAGGTTAAACGAGTCGCGTTAAAATCACCCAACGGGTCCGCACTATCGGGGCCGATCGCAGCTGCGACGCAGGATCTCACTGAAGAATCGTGACTCGCGAAACGCTACCGCGCGAAACACCGTCGCGCTTACATGATCTATGGCGAAATCGCTATCGCGTACCAGATATCGTTGCCCACGTGTGCCAGTTTGTCGAGCAGCCTGCAAGGCCCTTATGCAGATATGCGCGCGCGCCCACACCGTAAACGTCCACTATCGCACGTGTCATACGCATATCGGGAGCTACAATCGCGCAGTCGTCGAAATAAAAGGCGAATAACAGACCGCCATAGACGGCGATACGGAAGTTAATATTGGGAGTGCAGAAGTGCCGAAGAATATCGCTTGAAACGATTCCCGTGTGGAGAACACTTGTCACATCTATCTGCGATGTCCCCGCGATTTATGCGTGATCGCTCTGATTATCTCTCGTAGTCGCGCGTGAAAGCGATGATATCGCGGGACAGAGATGAATTTCCGGCGCGAGAGAGCACGCAGAGGTGCACGAGAAGCCAAGCATGTCCGCAATTAATCCTAACAACCGTTAAGCTAATATTGTTATCAGCGAATGCGACTTTTCTCCTCGTCCCGCGTCGAAATTTTCAACAATCGAGCTGGATTAAGCTGCAAACCGGTGAAAAGCGCCGAGAACGTAATAAACCCACTATTCCGGCGTGGCTACGTCTGTTTATTACACGTTGCCAGATTAAACATAGTCATCAGCTCATTTCTTCTGCTCTTATCTGTTTTTCTGTCAAACTCGCCGCGAAATCAACGCAACGTTTCTCCGAGCGATCGGCGAAGATCTCTGTCATGTCTCGTATCCTCCTCTCCGTCAATGATTTCGCTCACCTGCCGCGAAATAAATTCGAGGGAGCTGCTTTGTGCGTTTCTCACGTCACTTCGGGTCAAAACAGACTCTCTCCCAGCCGACGACTCATAGAGATCCGCGGCCATGACCCGCATTACGGAAACTGCGCGTCCGGCTATCACTGACTCATCTTTGAAAGAAAACTCGTTAATTAATCTTCGTTATACTGTCATCCTCCCGCTTAATTTCTCCGCGATAAGTCGAAGAACTCTCCGACACTTTGATCCATCTCTGCGCTGCGTAATGAAGGAAGAAATTCGACACAAATTATTTCTCCCCGCGTATCGTGCGACTTGAAATCAGGTCAGCTTCGCGGATTCTCTAGTTTCCCAGACTTTCTTCCGACGGTATCGCAAAAATCATTCCTCCGAACGTTTTTATCATTGATTCCCAAGCGTTCAGAATGATTCTTCTCGCATTCAAAAGTAATTTAATCATTACCCTTGAAGCACGCATATCTCGTTTCGTATCTCTCCTCGTATAATAATATTCCCGCGGTTACATGTATTTTCCTCACATAGAAGTTCCTAATCACGGGCATTTCCTAAATATCGCATATCATATCTCGGATTTCTCTCTCGCCCGTATCACATCTCAAATTGCTTCATTTGATCTCCACCTTAGTGCTGTCTGCACCGTTCGGTGTGTTGCGTACATCACATATTTCGTATGTTTCTCTCGTACGATTGCTCGGCGAGCGGTTACCCCAATAAGAGTTATCCTAGAACATAATAGATATACATTAACGCGCAATTATTCGCCATAAGAATATACTATTGAAAGATAATGCGGTAGAAGTGGGACACCTCGGTAAAACCTATCTGATACGAGAGCGCCTCGGGCGGGATACATATTGCGAATAATAACCACACAAGACGTGGACGGATCGGCAGCTCTCGTGGATCGTCGGGAGAGCCGGATCGAGGAACCGTCGATTATCGGCACGGTGGCCTCCGGCATGGCGCATGTTCGCCCAGCGATGAGCGACTCATGGCACTCAGAAGTCATCGTTACTATCGGATAATGCGATCGGATTCGACGATGATCGCTAATCGGCATATCGCGGCGGGTTGAGAGGGACGGGAGGGGGGAGGGAAGCAGGGAGGGCAACGCAGCGACGACCCCCCGACAGAAAACACAGCCTGTCGGATACCATCTCGCGGTAGCGAATCCCGTAATCCTGCGCAGCGGCCGCGGCGGCGGATTCCTGAGGATGGTAATTATAGTGCCTAACGAGTAACCGGACAGCGGCCACTTATCGACACCGGGTACCAATGAACGATCGTTTATCAGTCTCTTTCTCTGAGCGAACATCGGATTGTTTCGGAATGAAATGCTCGCGTGGTTGTTAAACGCACAAATGGGTTAAAATAAGGCACATACAGAACATACATACTATGTTCAAGTATTTCATCAGTTTATACATCCACAATCTATGCATCACGAGTTTGTCATAAGCATTGAATTTATTCCATGAATCCTACATTGAGAAGAAAATACTTGACAATTTATTTGTGTGATACGAAGTTTATTTCTGTGAAATATATAAATTTTTGTCCTATAAATAAATTTTCAAGTTTTTTTCTCAGTGTAGTAAATTTAGCATTTCGGTAAAAAATATTAAATTAAAAAGACAATTCGCGCGGTTTGCTTACGACACAGAGTTGACTCAACTTTTCCTCCGATAAAGTATTATAATATTTTTGTAGTGAAAATAAGCTTCCCTCTTTTGGGAAAATAAAGTAAAAGCAATGCCTCTGGACACTCTCTCATAACGCTGGTACCTAACTCTGAACATTCTTATATATATATATATATATATATATATATATATATATATATATATATATATATATATTGTTTTGGCCTTTAAACTTTCAATATAGAGTATACATATGACCCGAACTGTGAAATCGATTTTTAAGAATCGATTTTTCAACAGCATATTTTTTTTTATTGAGGATGCGAGCAATAAGAGGAAATCGAGAAGTTTTCAAGATCGAACTGAGTATTTGCGATATTTGTCCAGACGTGTGGAGACGAGAAACGTCGGCAACCCGCTGCGCCGTCGGCGCTTCGCGACACGATCATCGATCACACAATCGCTGCCCGATCAAATCAATAAATAACACATCACGGATCGCTCGTAATGAGAAGATTCGTTCCTGTTTAACGAGGCCGTTGCCTTCCGACGTGAAGTACACCGATAAAGAGCTTTGATAGGAGTCTCGTGCTCGCGGTGCTGCGTTGTAAATTCGAAGAACGGAAAAATCGTCTGTGCCGTAACTCAGTCCGCGTTCCACGGGGATTTAAACGAATCGTCCTTCTCCGGGGAATGCTCTGATTAAAACGGCAGTTCTTGTCTCTCTCGCGCCTCTCGTGCGATAGATTAGGCGTAAGAACGAGCAGCGTTGTGATGACAGATTGAAGGCCGCTGATTATAAACGCATAATTGCACCGCTAACGGAGGAGCGGTTTTGACCGGCTCGTCACTAGAAAGGTAATGACCGATTCTACAGTTCTAACTGCCCGATCGCTTCCTTCCTCTCGCGCAACCTGCCTTTTCTCTTCTTCATCCTATAAAGTCGAGCGGTCGGCTTAGCCACGGAGCGGAAGTTCGAGGGATATCGAAGCACACGCGAATATTAGTTTGGAATTTAGAGCCATCGGGATATCGCTCTCCATGTACTATCGCCGGTCGACCGTACGTTCGTTGTCGGCGACGGCGGCGCCGACAAAGTTATCGATAGGAGAAATTACGATCGAACGCACGACAGTGGAAACGCGCGTGCGCATTACCGTATCTGACATTCTGATCTTGGTGTCGTCCGTTATTCGCGATAGCATTCGCCGTCGCGTCTTTGATCTAACGCGAAATTTTCAATTGCGATGCAGCGCGCGGGCAATTCCTTTTTCTTCCCCTTCGTTCAGGGACGGCACGCGATTTCACATCGATTAGTTCTCCCCGCCGTCGACGTGCTCTGATAGCGCGCGATCGCGCCGACTTATTGAGCGGTGCGATGAGAGGCGCCGCGAAAAAGTCGGCGAAGCGATCGCAGATGAGAGGCTAGACTCGATCCGATCCGATGAATTTATTTCCTGGCAGGGGGGTCGATCAATTAATTAAATTATGCAAATTTCACGGTAATACTGGAAACGCGAAACAAGTGTATGCGCTCGGCGCGACCGCTCGCTCCGCATAATCAGCTCCATAATGTGGCAACGGAATTGCAGTTAATTAATTTACAACGAGACGTTGTCATAACGACTCCAAGTCACGCTCCTGAAAGTGGCACCAAAGAATCGTTCTGGAGCAATGCAGAGCGGTTTCGAAGAAATCCGTCGATTTACAATTTCCTAATATCCCACCGCGTAAATGAACGAGCTTTTAGAAGACCAGAACCACACCACACGGGTCAAAGTATAAATTGCCATTTCATGAGCAGAGAGTCATCTGGTGTGTGTGTGTGTGTGTGTGTGTGTGTGTGTGTGTGTTGCATATTTGTAACATTAGTGTGGAATATTTTTATTAAAATTTATTCAGAATTCTATTCTTATAAGATTCTGAATCCTTAAAAATTTATCTCTCTCTTCTCTAGAATTAGATTCTTCAATTCTTAATGGATTTCATGAAGAATTTATTAGAAAGGCATTACCTGATTTTACATCTTTAGAAATTATTGATCTGTCCTAAAGAGGAGACATCCATGGAGAGAATTTCATAGTAAAAATTACTGTAGGATTTCGTAACCGAATAGATCGATATTTTGCAGTAATGCACACTATCTTCTCATTTCATATATACTACTTATATTTCAATTCTTGAAATACTATTACACTTGCTATAAATATTTGCTATGTTTCTAGCGAAATGTGCTATGTTTTTAGCGAAATTTGCCATGTTTTTTTAGCAAGATAGACCCTACTGACAGTCCTTCTGTGGACTAAAGACATAGTAAAATCTAAATAAATTTATATGAAAAACACATCTATAATTTGTCTATAACACACCTATAATATATTCTCTCCGTGTGGATTTTGGCTTTCTGATTTAATCAGGTAGATTTACGATGTTTTTTGAAGTATAACATAGAAAGGTCACCTCGCAGTCGGCCAAGATTGCGGTCTGTTCGCGTGCCCGTTTAGCAAGGCGGCTTTTATAACCATTAATTACCGAGGTTGCGCTCGTATTTGTTTCTCTTTCTCTCCCTTGTCCCAGCATTGTTGGCACCATTCATTTGCATCCAGCGAGCCGTTTTCTCTCCGGTTCCCGTAATTGGGCCTCTAAATCCCGGAGTCGTTAGAATTCGCTTAGGGTCGCCGATGTCGGGCTTGAGTAACCGCCACTGAGGACTCGTAACAGGCAGTCTCTCGAAACATCAAGCAGCTTATGTCCACGGTGTCATGCCGCAACGCACATTGTCTCGCAATATAACCGCGCTATAATTTCCCAAAGTTCATTGTTTGCCTCCTTACGATAGCACACGTCTAGCAGAGATATTATGCTTACGCCAAGCCATCGCATATTTGCTCCCGTGAGAGTGCGCCAATGCAGCTCGTTGGTTTTGCAATTAGAGCGCAGCGGGCACGTAACAGCCGGCGAACCAATTTACTAACCGAAAATAAAACTGGTTAATTCGCATAATTAGGAAAAGAAAGAAAGGGAATAAACAGTAGACACAGGTGGAGAACAAAGAAATTCCTCGGCATTTCTCAATAAATTCGACTATGGCAAATGATTTCTCACGTAACTCCATGCAAAGTGTTTCTTTTCTTCTGATGGTTTATTGTAAATAACCAGTACAATCATCAATACAAGGTCAGTGCACAAAACGATTATCTTGCGACTTCGATCCGTGTTCCACGACTACGAATCCATCGACCGCGAATGCAGTCATGGGATAAACAAAAGCAAGACGAGATAGAAAGAGAGAGAGAGAAAGAGAAAGAGAAGGAGGCCTAGGGTGCTCGAACGCGCTCGCAGAAATAGCCGAACGAAGGGAACGCCAATCACGTCTGCAGCAGGTCGGAAGTTCTAATTTTACACGCGAGTTGCTTATTGATTGGAGAATGTGTGTGGATCAGACATAAGAGAATTGCATCACGTATTTTGCACTCATTATGCAGCTATTTCGCGTAATGATGATTAGATTCGCAATTAGGACGTTCAGTGTTCCTTATAGTTGTCGATTTCCGCATATCGCGGCCGCAGAAATAAGATAAACGGAAAGTACGCGAGAGTTGCGCTGGGTATGTTGGAGATTCTAATTTTACTAACGGGTTGAGCCGATTCTCGCGATACCAGACGAGACGGCAGGCGGCTCTAAAAGCGTCTTTCGGAGACGTGCAAGCTCACATTTTTCGAGCGCGCCTCTTGCCTCGAGTCGTTACCGTTGAAAGCACACGGCGCTAGTCGTGGACTCCTCGACCACGACGTCTGGCGAGCGAGCTCGAAGGTAGGCTATGCCTGCACTTTCAACGTTTCGACTACCGAGGCTGCAGATCCCTGCACTCATCGACGAATGCAACGTATTCTGTCGCGGTGCTGCTGCACGGCGATACCGTCATCCGTTAAGAGGTCCGGGTAAAAACGCGACGGGCTGAAAACTTCGTCTTTTTCACGTCAATCGATGTGCAGCGTAGATTAAAAGGATTTCAGAGCGATATTTCATCTTCGTTTCAAACACTAATATTGTTCCCGCGTGTAAAGTTGAGAACGATCGAATTCACGTAGAGTTCACGTGAAATTCTATTTTCGTATACCACAGAGAGAATTCTATAGCAAAAATTATTGTGGAATTTTGTAATCGAGGAATATAGATGGATAATCTGTAGTAATTTACTAACCTTTCATTTCATATGCGTTATTTATATTTTAGGAATACTGAAATGTGCTATTAAAAAAATTGCCATGTTTCTGTGTTTCCTAACAAGGTAGATCTTACTGAGTTTATTTTGCTGCACCGTTAGAAACAATTGACAAAAATTGATATCGAAAGGAACTATAATATTCTTCTAGTAACAATGAATTTATGAAAGTAACAATGAAGAATGATTGCAAGAGCTCTCTTGGGAGTCGAAGGCCGATACGAAGCAGTGACACGTAACAAAAGCACGTTGCCGTGTCCGATCAAACCATGCTATGCATACTAACCTTAGGATGACGAAATTTTCATGCTTCGTTTATGCTCCGCCTCACTTAACATTATCGCAAATTTTTGCGCTTGGTCTGTGTTTAATGCGGAAAAAAACGCGAAATAAAATTCCGTCCATTGAGGAAAAATTACTTTCAAACTTGTCAAAAGTGCGCACTACGAGGGAAAGTACGTAACACTCGCGCGACATCCTGTGCAACGTCGTACTCTCTGCCCAAGAGAGAGGCTTCTCGTCCCGGAACCGTACACGTTTATCTCGACACGATACCTCGCGTACTTAAGAGTCGTTTAATCCGAGATTGAGAGCGGTTTTTATGACCTTAGGCGGCACGTTGTTTATCACTGATAAACGAAATTGCAAGCGGCATCACGCGTTTGATCGCCATTTTTCACAGACCGCTTTCCCACCTTCAGCTCCCTGCTATCGACGCGCGTCGGCCAAACCATTCAATTAAATTTCCCCGTCGGAGCGTAATCGATCGTTGATCGCTGTTTGCTACTGTATGATCACAAACATGCGTTCCTGCTCCTTCCATCGACTCTGTCTTTTTTCGTCACATTCCAATGGCTTCGTCGCGGCATCTTGGACAACTTTCGAACGACGAGTGAATAAATTAATTCGCGGAAAATCCGATATAAAACGCCTCGAGAGAGAAAGGGACAAGAAGTTGTTTGTAAGGAAGACTCCCGGGAAAGAATCTGAGATCATTCTCTCGATTTCTCGCGATAAACGTCGGTAGAAGGCAAGCGCGTTCTGTGCGTAGAAGTTAGCAGGCGGTAATCAAGACTTATCGCGCCTGATCAATGTGGATCTTGTTTTTCCTCGTAAATTAGCGCGATGCTAGTCGCGGTTTATCGCACACGCGATAATGTGAAGTTGTGAACGTGAGATCAAATTTATTTGTTTTACTAACAGAATATATTAAGAATCTTCTTTTTCTAATGAAATATGTCTTTCCTTTTTGTTACAGGTAAGTCACTGATGATTTTGTATGAAATCGCGCGCAGCGATTATCTGCTTCTTGAAGGATGCGAATTCACATTCATTCGTCGTCTTAAGCGCCGCTTAAGAAGGCTGCTCGAAATTCAGGTAAACTCGCGATAATTACCTACACGACGATTTCACACGCGGTCGATATTATCTCATAATAAAACGACAGGTCCACAAAACCAAGAGAAAAAAGGTCACAGACAACCTTCGCCTTAAACGTTCAGATATCTCAAGGTTATCTCAGCGCCAAGAAATACCGTAAAGTTTCTCGACTGTTAGCAGAAGCGGCGACGTTCGAGAGAGACGATCGCTCTGAAATATTTACGAGCGATTTGCTCGCACGACGATCGCAGAGCCGGCCGCATATCCATGCGCAGTCTGGATCATTTCTCATTTAGCGAATGATCGCATTTGGCAGGAGCTCCGATCGCCAGGAGACGTGAGTAACGATTGAATTCCGAAAATAGACTTGGCCCGATTCGTTGCGACGCGAGCGATCGTCTCCCGCGCGGTTTCGTCGAGTTTTTTCCTGCCCGATATATACACAGGAAATTGCGCGGGAAATCGAGGAAAGATATCCTCGCGCGGATCTAGGCGAGAAATTTCTGAGCGCGACTTTGACAATTCCCCGTGAAATTCCATCTTGTACAATATCCCGCGCGATCTTGCGATTCCTGTGATTATCGATATTACGTGTGGAAATTTCTACACTTCTCTCATCTTTCGTGCGTGTGTCTAATAAGACGCACAGTCGGTTTTGACATTGACGTTACACGCGTTTAATATCGCATGCGTGACTGCGAGAATATAAATTATCAATTAACATAGCACGATTCGATGACAGTGATATATCTAAACTTTCATGCCGAAAGAAAGTTTCAATGCAATAAGTCACTACATGGCGTACACTATTCTTTAAATGTACTCCGCTGCCAGTTGGCAACGATTGCGTCGATGTTTCAACTCAGATGAGTTCTGATCACGCCAGCCGATGGTGCTCCATTTTTCAGAATGAGACAGGAAAGAGTCGATTCTACGAATAGAAACGTTTCAACTGAGTGTGAAGATAAGAGCGCGGGGGAAAAAGTTTGGTCGTATTAACGTGAAGTTGAGTTGTTACGAATGTTTTGGCTGAAACGGAATTTTTGATTTTTTTATGTTTAAGCGATCTGAAGCGTTCTTTTGTACAAATATCTTTTTATTTAAAGATAGCACGCAAGAATTTCCAGCGTGTCATTTCTCGCTTCTGACGTCATAATACAACATGGGCGCGGCGAATATCGTGAGGCCTTAAGTGGAAATTAATTAAGGTCGAAAGGAGAATCAAAATTTCAGTTCGAATAGAACCAAATTGGGTCATAAGAACCGGGAATTCTGTATTCTCCTAACAAAACGCGTTGGTGCGTTCATTAAAAACAAACTTTTCGCGTTAAGACAACGAAATATTTCTTTTCACTCAGGAGTATATTTATTTCAACTGATAATAAATTTTTTCTATACATCTGTGTCATATACATCTGCGTCAATTCCACGTTCAATGTCAAGCGCCGAATAATTTAAATGATCCCCGCCGGGACACGTCGTAAAATTAATCCTGTTGGGAAATTAATCGGATATTAATGTGCAACGCGTTCGGCCGATATGACGTAGCGGATATCGGCGATACGGACGTTCAGTTATTATCAAAGACGGGGTGAGAGGTGCGGCGAGCGAACGAGCGAACCGTTAATTGTCATTATCTTCGCTGAATTAGGAGTAATTAAGGTCGGAGTTGTACTGTTCGCGAAGTGATAGTTCATACAACATGCATTCCTCCGAAACGAATGTCTTCCTAAATTAGCACATCACGACCGCGTTTCTCCGCCTTGTCTCGCCGTTGACGCGCCTTGTTTGATTTTTCAAAGATTACGCGCGGACACAGTTTCGCATCGGCATACCCGCCATTTCATTAATATTCACAAATTAATAGCTTTTTTTCTTGCTACAGCTTCGATTCCTTTCGTCCGCAAATTACAGTTTGCTCCGTGATAACTGTTGATCGCGACAAAGCAACGAATAAGTACGTTAGTCTCTAATTTTTTCGATTTTTTACGAAACTCAGCGAATAAGTACGTCGGCCTCTAGTTTTTTCGGCTTTTCATGAAACTATGACACTTTCAATATTCCTGCGAAATAGTAAAAGGCGCGAATTGCGACACGAAAGCGGAGAGACTTCTATTTTTACTGCAAAATTGCGGTTAATCACATCATAGAGGGAGAAAGAAAGAGAGAGAGGGAGTAAAAAGAGGACAATTTGTCCGGCAGAAGGAGTACTCGTAGGTACCGTTAAAATGGCGTAGACCTTCCTTGCACGTATCATCCGCTACTGTCATGCTCGCTGGCTATTTGTACTTGTCGCATATAATTGGAGGCTTTTTCTACGCGTATTGTACGCGATATCTATTGCAGCCTTCAGGCCGGAGATTTAAGAGACATGCAATCCTTCCTCTCTCCTCGAACGTTAGACGATTGAATTGAACGATTAAGTGACCCCAAAACACTCTAGTCGAATGTTTTTCCGGAGCTTGTCAGAAATTTTGCCGCAACGCTCTATAACAAAGCGTTACTATCGCGTGATCATTTTTAATCGTACATGTGCATCTAGAAAACGCGGAAGCGCGTGACGAGTAATGCGTTTCTTTCGTTAACTTAGTCTACGTTTTAATTGCGGGATTTCTGTCTGCGGTAGCTGCGTCTATAATCGTTAACAGACGGCGGAACGTTAGAAAGCGTGTAAAAAATGTTCAATACGTATGACTTTTCTCTTTTTCTTTTTTTTTCGTATAATTGTTGCATTGAGCCCCCGCGGCCGAACGAGTTTCCGTTAAATCGCGAGAAAGCGAATTATTTTCCTAATCCGCTGTCCTCGATTTCTGCATTATCTCTCGCTCGAGCGTCCGGCGAGCATTCACGCTCTCCGGATCAAGCGGATTCGATATTATATGCACTCCGGATTTTTCTGCTATACAGACGCGACCAGGAAAATGCAATTCAGGATGTGACTCACGATGTGACATACGTGTGACGATGTTACTTTCACATGTATTCTTTCTCGTATTTCATAACGGAATCCTGTGTCGCCGTGGAAACATTCGCGCTCTTTACTAACATCGCGGACAACACTCTCCAGACCTCTCCACGTGCACGTGAGAAATCTCTGTCACGTGAAAAAAAGGGGGAATCGATGTCGATACTTGCGAGATCGTAAAATACGATACTCCACACCGTAAAATTAATAAATAAATACACGCCATAACGCACACGCGCAGAAAGGTCAACCGTTCTCATCATGCCGAGGTTAATTCGTACAGAAATCGTCGAACTCCATCGACGTGCACGCTTCGCTGTCGTGCGTGTCATTGACATTCCCACGACACCGTCGCCGTAAGTCGCCGGCGACTTTTCTCGCGACGAAGACGTCGCGTTGCGTACGCGGGCATGATCGAGCGGCACGCCGTATCATCGGGTCGCGCGACTGAAGATCGACTATGGATGCGTCGAGTCGCATGAGGGGAGATCAAGTACACATCGATTGCGCTCTCAGGTGCGAGCAGCCAGACGAAACGATCGGCCACGTCGACGCGAGGCCAAAGAAATCCGCTCGCCGGCAAAGGCCACGCGGTGTGCGAAAGCGTTGCGATTTATCGTTTAACCCTTTGAGCCATATAGTAGGACGCCAGCCTTCCACCTATCTTCTCTTCATTTTTGGTGATTTTAATCACCTTATCGGCAGACATAATCGACTGTACTATTTCTATACATTCTCTTATAAACGTGAGAATAAGTAAGAAATAATTTAAATGTTTAATTATTGAATATTAATTATAATTATTATAAGCGTATTATTATAAGCTAATGAAAGAGAAAAGGAGACATTTCTTTTCAGGCAAAAATTATTTTAGATCTAGCTGTTAGGAATCGATATCGAAGCATTGACAGTTTATTGAGAATCATTAATAGTATTTTGCACATTTTTTTATAATTTTCTGTAAGCTCTACTTTTTACAATAAATTGTTGAAATTTTGTTAATATATTTACTGCAAAATTTTTTGTCAAAAACATAAATATCTCTTTCATATCGAAGAAATGTTATTTCCGGAGATCGCCAATTTTGAAAATTTATGATCGTCATATTGGAGTCGCTATTTCGAATCTTAGCTTTCTAACCTCAAATTTGTAATTAGATTTTAGTAATCTCGAAATCCTGCATATATCAAATTTGAAGAAACTTCATCGAGAATTAAAATGTATGGCTCAAAGACTTAACCGACCTGTCATAGATTTTTCGTTTGGTTAGGGCAAGCGCGCGCTAAAGTGTGACAAAAGATCGACTTGACGTGCTCGCGCTCGCGCGCGAAGTTTCTCTCTCGTGGCAGGCGCGCTCAAGCTCGTAAATCACGGTGCAGATCGTAATCGACCGATGCCGAGACTTTAGATAGAACGAATTGACCCGCTTTTGCCGGTCGCCGTGTTTCGACGACGACCGCGTGAGCCGCGAGAAAACAGGCGCGAGAGAATCGAGATTTCCCCGAAAGCAAGCTCGCATGCGAAAGACGCGCGCGATCGAGGAGAGCGCCGGCGGTCCCTGTTGCAAATTTATCGGTCGCATGACCGTCGCAGCGGAACGAAATTTTCACCACGACGGAATTCGGCCGAGTTGAACGATAGAGACGCGCAAATCTTCGGTCCTTCTCAAAATCCCACCGGTACATTAAGAAAAGAATACTTGAAAATTTATTTGTGGGATATAAAATTAATTTCTGAGAAATAAAGTTTATTTCTGCGAAATAAAGTTCATTTCTGTCAAATAGATTTTATATCTCACAAATATATTTTCAAAAATTTTTTTTTAGTATGACACTGTGTTTGTACACTGTGGGAGAAAAAAATTTAGTATTTGCAACTATAATCACATAGAAAAATAATTATTATAAATTATAAATTATTGTCGAGAAAATTATTTTTTTATTATTTCTTTATTAAATTCTACTATCTAATCATAATCTTATACGCATGTTACTATGATTATCTTGCAACAAAAAATATGTTTGGGACTAGAAATAATAAAAAACTAAAATAACTATAATTTTAGTATAAATACAATTTTATATCAGTCATTGTCTTTTCTCTCAATGTGCGAACGACGACTCTCGATCATTATCCAACTTTAATTAAGTTCGTAATCTACACTTAAGGCTCTTGATCTTTCCGTCTTGATTGATGAAGCGAGAAAATGCATGTCCAAAATTCTTGCGTGCCATTCTTAAATAAAAAGATATCTGTATAAAAGAACACTTCAAATTTTACTTAAAATGTGACGAAATTATATATCGTTGCTTATACATGAAATAATGATTGTCAACTTGAGTATGTTAGTTTTCAGTGGATACTAATTTTTTTCTGTGTAGATTAAAGAGTAAGATTGCACATCACATTAATTTTATGGATATTTATTGATTGTTAAGGGAAAAGGGCACTTTTTAGAGCGTTTTACAAGTATGCTCAAATATCTCAAGTGTTCTTTCCTTCAAATATTCTTGTGTTTGAAAATAGCACATAATATTCAACATATCACTTCTTGTCTTTGACACCCCGATTCAACATGACCGCGGCGAGTATCCAGGAAGCCTTAATTCGAGACAATTATTTTGCATCGTGATCGGCGTATGCAATTCACAAAGGGAGAGACGTCGTAATGAGAGAATCGGTTCGTGATTTCTATTCGTACACATAAAAGTTGAATGAGCATTAGATACTAGCGATAGATGCACACGATGATAAACACGTGAGAATCGCGCTGCGCGAGAAATCGAGAACACCCCGGGTGACTATCTGCTCTATAACCCATCGATCTGTTATTCTCTTCGTTTTTCACTCCTTCATCATTCCGGCAGTTAATTAGCCTCCTCGCCTGCGCGATCAACAGCCGGCCGCGACGTCGCACCGCGCTCGACTTAATTGCACGACGACGTAATAAGAGGATTCGATCTCCCGGCGATCTCATTGTCGAAGAGTTCGCTATTCCGGTCACCGCGGCATGGCATGTTCAACAGATCGTGTTCCCGTTGACCTGAAAGGCGAATAATAACAACGATTTCCAGGAAAACTGTCATAATGAACGGCCCACATATTAGGCCGCAGACATTGTGTCGTACGACGCATAACAGCGTGAAATCGGGTCGATTTTCCAGCGCATGGAACATCGAGCAAACGAACGAACGAACGGACGAGTCAAGAGCAGATCGCGAGTAAACAAGGAATAAAACAAAATTTTGCCATTAGTCGCTAATGATAATTGATTAGTGCATTTCGCTCGTTAGCGATGTTGTTCCGTTAAAGACATACGAGGACGATCATTTGCGTAACGATAAGACAAACAACTTGATTATTTCCCTTTCTCTCTGTATCGTTACGATGGAGTCGCGCGCGCAGAACATGGCTTATGGAATTAGGGTGTGTAGTTACGAACGCGCGGCAAAGGTCACGTGCGTGCGAGAGAGCTTAACAAGGTGTAACACGTGCGTAAAGACTCGCACCTCGACGGTCGCGCGCAGGTGCGCACCTTGTGCTCCCGCTTCAGGTAGGTCACGGTTTATGTGGTCGCTGCGCGATATTACGGTTATCCTCTTAACTAACTTTCGCGGCGCACACACACACGTCTGAATCACGGTCGGTCCTCTTGCCCGCGCGTGGAGGTCGCCCACGCGAATCGCCGGACCGCGCGGGCATTCCGTCGCGTTTCGCAATCGCGTTCGTTCAGGCGGTGACGACTGATACTGCGGCTGCCGCCGGTGCGTAACGCAACGCGAAAGCGGAAGCGCGGCAAGAGGGGTGGTCGACTGAAATTCTTCATGCTGCGGCAATTATGCACACGTGCGTTTGCAACGGCGCGATTATCCGGTCAGCGGCGCAATATGACGCGATTCCGATGCACGTCCGCTCGCAGATCCATTTGCACACTTTTTATCGAATAAAGCTGCGATGCTTCAAGTTGTCAGAGAGCCACTGCTGACGCGCAGTAATCGGTCACGACAGGAATCGAAGTTATGATAGTGTGACATTTGTGAAATTTGGGATAAAGAATTTATTTGAAATTAATAGGACATTATTTTTAAACGTAACTTTTGTGAATTTATAACCGATCACTATGCATACATATCAGCAGTCTTTCGATTCAAACAGCTTGAAGCGTTGCAACTTTGAGAGCCATTGCTGATGTGCATTCAATGCTTTGTCATATTATCTTGCTTTATAAAATAAATGATGTTGCTCGAATTATCATAAAGTATCAAGGAGATGAAATTAGGTGGAGAAGTCTAACAGTCTATATTTGCCACACCTAAGAGAGTCATTGTACCAAATTTGGTCCACATCGGTCAAAGAGTTTAGGAGTTAACAAGGAACACACAGAAAGACAAATATATATATATATATATATATACGAGGGTGGTCTGAAAAGTTTCCGACCTCAACGTGAAGATAGCAGCACTTGTAAATAAAAGCTAGTGAATTTCGTTGTTCATCTGTTGACAGTTACTCACCGAAGTTTCAGCCATTTTGGACTCGCAGTTGTTATGTAACAGTCGTTTGAGTAAGTTGATGTGAGTGTTTTTGTGAAAATGGACAAAATCGAGTATCGAGCTGTCATTAAATATTTGTTTTTGAAAGGCAATACGCCTACGCAAATCAAAGATGAGTTGGATTCTGTGTATGGGGACTCTGCACCATCATTTACGACAGTGAAATTTTGGGCCGCTGAATT
>NW_022639544.1:168187-199777 GCF_010583005.1 Odontomachus brunneus
ATATATATATATATATATATATATATATATATATATATATATATATATATATATATATTCTATTTTATATACGAAACATCTAAAAATGACTTCAAAATAATATTCTTTTATTTTAAAATATAGATTTTTTCCAAATTTGTATCGCCACACTCTGCACTGTTGCTTCGGTTTCTATCATAACTGATTACTGCGTATGCACATCGGCAGTGACTCGCAATTGTGAACTTAAAGCGCTACAACTTTTTTTGATAAAAACGACTTCCAACAAATTGTTTTGTGACTGAGGATATATATGTGGATAGGATTTTACTCGTCAATCGAATTAACACAACACGCGAGGTATTCTTTGTTCTGTGTGCAATTACAGCCAGATGTTCAATAAGTTGGGACTTTGATGTTTGTCGATATAAATTCGACGCGATGTGAGGACTTTTGTGTCGAGGAGCTCGTTTGGTAGTGGCGTACGTCGCCGCGTATCAGTTGGAACTTCGTTGTGAGTAAAGTTTCTTCGCGAAAGTACCGTTAAAACGATGTTTTCTTATTTTACGGGATATCGCGCATTTTCGCCAAGAGCGAACGTAAAATCGGAAGACAGTATCGAGGAGAAATTTCATTGAGCCAGTTCGCTGGCTGCTTCTTTTTGGCTTCTTCTCAGAGTCGTAAATTCTGCAGATGGTGTCATTAGAATCCGCGTTCTACCCAATATCTCCGAGACACTGAATTTCAGGCGGTATTTTGTGGTTGATTTATCTGCATTAAAAACTGATCTTAAAATTATTTCTCATATTTATTATCGTGTGCGATTGTATGTATATGTGCGTGCACCACTTCGAACATCATTGCAGACTGTGTGTTGTCCGACTGCAGCTTTTCTCTGACGCAATTGAATCTATATTAACCTTGATCTACAATGTGTTATTTGTTTCCTGTTGCTTTTTCTTTATCTCTTTCTGACTCAAACCTTAAGCCTTACAAAAAGACAGAGAACAATAAACAGGAAGCAAAGAGCACATTGTAGATTAAGCTTTAATATCGTCCCCGCGACGAAGCGACTGAACAAAACATTGTCACGTCAGATTCTGCGGTAACTTTCGAAAGTGTCTAATTAGTTACACTTTCAGACGGCACTCTAACTGGGCCGACATATGGCGTGATTAATGGCTATTAATCCAAACAACTTACGCTTCACGTTAACAAGTAGGCTCGCAATTAACGAAAAATGAACCTTCTTTCGCGCATTCAAGAGACAGTGTCCAATATCCAATGAACTCGCACCGTCCCGTCGGTATTTCGCGAAGCGCGATTTACGGATGTGTTATTTCACAGTTGGGAGATAGCTCCGGGACGAGAACGTGTTTTTCCCTTCGCATCCGATTGACAGAGCACGCGCGCACGCTCGAAAAACATGCGTCCGAGCGCGTGTATACTTTGTTGTTCTCCTCGTAAATCTGCATTCGTGTCGCGTGGTAAAGTGTCCGATCTTCCTTGTTGTGAGAATCGTAATTCGTCGAGCGCTTTGGCCGGTCCGACCACGTGCCCACCCCGTAACTACTTACCGCGCCGTCGTTTGCAAACATCGATCGCGCGGTACGCAAACACGTTGCGTACGTGCATATCCCGACGTAAACGTCAAACCGTTTCTGTGCGGTCGTGCTTGTGGCTGGGATGCAATCGGAATGGCATTAAAATCAAACGGACACTGGATACACTGCGGTTCGCATGATTCACGCGCACGCGATCCTCGGAAACACAAGCGCGCATTCACTCGTCGATACGTTTGAACAGAGAGATTGACACATTTTCGAAAAGCAGTCGAACTAATTGTCGGATTAATGCGCAATCGTACACGGAAGGAAACAGCATGGCTGGTCCACACACAAATCTGGTTGTGCCAACCAGACTCAATAATGAATCCGGTTGGCACAAGCAGATTTATGTGTTGGCCAACCGTTCTGCTTTTTTCCGTGTAGCCAAGTCTAGCGACATGAAAGTTAAATTGATTACGCGTTGCGAGTGAAAGAAAAAGAGATAGGAGAAAAGGAGAAACGGTCGACATTGGTAGTTTTCAACCAAGTGAAATGAGACTGACCAAGTGAAATGAGATACGACACGCGGTACTGGCTACATGCTGTAACCATGTACATGTTGACTATTAATTGATCGAAATTTTCTTTCACTAAAATAACCGGCGAATCAAATTAATTAGTTGTCATACATGTATTCACAAATGATTTAAAATCGATTGGCGAGATTCATTATTAATTAGTCACATAACAGTTTGATTTCATCGACCGATGAGATTATTTTATATATGAGATGTGATTTTATACACGACAATTAATTTTGATTAATTCACTGATTACGCGTTAGTCAAAGAAAATTTTCATTGATTAATGCCGACACACCCGACGGCCAACACTGTTGGTTGTAACCATTAGCCGTTCAAAAGCATAGGGACTTAGTCTAATTACGCGCTCTTCGGAGAATTCCTGAGGGTGTGCTGGAGGGGAGGAGGAGGAAGGGCGTAGCAAACGGTAGCAGTGTCGTGTCGTAAAGCGTCTCCGTTCCGGAGATGAAGTACCTTTTATATGAGAGAAGGTCATGAACTCACACTACCATTACGGAAGACTGTCGATATATTTCACGTCAGACTGATCGCTCGATCGTTCAGCACGAGTGAACACCTTCGCTCGCGCTTGCGAGAGGTGTTCTTCTCCGTTTCGGCGCGCTGCGAGAAATTACAAGAAGACGCGCGTATCCGCGATCGGAAGAAGAGAGAGAAAGAGAAGGAAAGAGAGAGAATCCCGGACCCTCGAGCCTCTCTGGAGATATCGGCGTCGTAAAATTTTACGAACCGTATCGCGATTGCACGCGAATGTCGGCGGGATTTGTAGTTCATCATTCGTTGCGTGTCTCTCTCTCTCTCTCTCTCTCGATCCCAGCGGTGCGTCCAGAATACCACAACGTAATTAGAAAACCGACAATGAAGGATCTGCTTTGCGACAGCGAGCACCGTAATCGTGTGGAAGTGACGCGTCAATCGCGATATTCGCACAAAAATTAGTTGACGAACGCTCTAACGTATTCCACTTTCCTGCTTTGCTCCACGCGAATCAATTTCAGGTCGGCTTTCGGGAAAATTGAGATACAATTTCACTACAACCACGCGTCCGTCTCGTGAATATTACAATAGCGAGGAAGGGGAAGCGCGCGAGATACGGATCGATGATGGAGGTAAAGTTGGATGATTATCTTTATGCTTCCACGAAGTCGTAACAATGCCATTCGCGCGCTTTTCTTTCCTTTGTTAAGCGCATGGTTGCGGGTTACTGGGACGTACGGTACTCGGCGGGTCATAAATTTTGAAACTCTCGCCAAAGGGATAACGGCGTTGCCGTTTCCTTCGGTCATTCGCTGAAATCACTCGCGAGGTCCATTTGTACTCGGAATAAAAAGGATGCATACCGAGTGCGAGAACGTCACGTTATAATCTTCTTATATTTTTGTTGCCATTACCGCTGCCGTCGCGCAATGCTTCGTTGCAAAGTGCTACGCTTTTGTCTACTTCTTGGCCAAAAATCGGGTAGTTTAACGCTGTAAAGGCGCGAAAATGGTCCGAAACGACACTACAGCTCTCATCTTTTTCTCTCTCGTCTCTCTCAGGGTTTTCATCGTCGCTGAATTAAATCGCTGCGCTCTCCTCCTGGAGAACACGAGATGGGAACAAAAGATAGAGATAATACGTTCTCCCCGAGGATAGTCTTTGGTACACGAAGAACGAATTGGTGACGTCGATGGTCGTCGTATCGACCCTCCCTTCCTGTCGGGCGCCAGCGGCCGTCACCCTGGCAACCCTCGCTCATTCCTTTTGCATAGGAGAAGCCCGCATACCGCCGCCGAGATATGGCGGTTACTCGCGCCGGCTAGACGGCCAGAGGACGGCCCTCTCTCTTCGTGTACTCTTCATTAACGCTACGGTCAACGGATGCTCGAGTACGCTCGAGAGAGCGAGGGAGATGGCGGCAGCTTTCGCCGTATCTTCTGTACAGACGTCTAAGAAGATTGCGTTGACTGCTGTGGACAGCTTCGACTAACAGCGGGGTTCTTGGGGTGGCATCTTGGGAAAGCCGCGAGAGAAAAGGACTCGGCATTAGAGACGTGGTGGGAAACTCCATGATTAGGCAATCGATCGTAAGACAAAAGAAAGAAATAGAAGAGACTTCGATTGAAGATGTTGCACCGGAATGCAACAGGCGAAGAACCATCCGAGAAAATTGTAACTGGCCAGGAGTTCTAAATACTACTGGCTAGTTTCTGGTCACAAACTGATCAATTTGGGCGACGCTTGCTTCGCCAGTAATTGAACAGTAAAACTAGTTTCTGTCTAGATTCTAAATTTTTATGAGTTTTTTTTTTGTAAAAATTCTTTACACAATATCTTTCATCGTTTGGCTCTACATTGTAAAATATATTTTATTATACAATAGGCAATATAAAGATAACATGAAACTCGTGTTTCAGAAAGTAGAATCTTTTCACGTGGAAACTCACTTATTATTGAGATGGTTGTCATTTTATTTTTAATATACTTTCTTTATTACTTACCTTCCGGTTAGTAATTGGTTAAGAAACACTGGTTAGTAATTTCCTGTCAATTTCTGAATAGTTACTGTCTAATAAATGCTAACCGGTAAAAGTCAGCAAAAGTGAAGAGTTTCTGGCCAATAACCAGTTTTTCTCGAGAATCTTTCAACTCTGGCAACTTTGCGGGATTATATATCAAACTTTAATCGAACATTAAACGTTTCTAATTAACACAGGTCGAGCAAAATCTTTTCGGAACACCTCTGCTTTACTTTGAAAGCTACATCTGTTTTGACGATACGAGTTCCCCGGCATAAAAGATGATGTCTCGCCGTGCTGTCCCGATGGCATTTCGTAATTTCGTTTTACGTCAGATTATCCTGCGATAAACTGCGCTTTTCAAGCCTCGCGTGAAAAGAAAGGTGAAGGAGGAGGAGGATCGCATCTGTTGTGCGGAATAATTATTATAGCGCGCTAGATGATTGAATAAGATTAAGAGAGCGCGCGATCACGCGCGGTGAGAGTCCTCGATTATTAATCGGTGGCGATCTTGAAATAACTGTTCTCAATCCGCCGAGATATCGATCTCGCCTTTAGAGCCGGCCGGCTAGAGCGGTATTGTTGTACCCGCGACTCCCTCGACAATGAATAATCAGGGATTGTGCGTAACGAGTAGGTAGATTACGCGGTAATAACGACGTGCCATGGTCGCCCGCGGTCTCCGGCCGGATCATACCCCTTAATTAAGTCGGTATTGGATCTCTCTTCTTGCGCATCATCGAGCATATCGTTCTATCTCCTATTTATCATCGGCGCGCGGAATAACAGGAAGCATCGATCGAGGCATCGAGCCGCGGGGAGGCTGAAAGCCGACTGTCTCGCCTATACCTATGCTCCTGTCTGTGCATCGCCCCTCTGATGCATTATTCGCGATATTGTATTCGCGTCTGATGCATCTCTCGCATCCGAGAGAAAGATGCACACGAAGGGCCGCTTGGCTCGTGCAATATCGCGCTCGTACCACGCCGGGCTCGCGCTCGATAGTTGGGCGAGAGCCCTGGAAAAGCTGGTGAATCATTAACGAGGCTCGCTATTCTTCTTTTGTGCCCTTTGAGCTCCTTGTCTCTCTCGTTGCGTTTTGCCGAGAAATCACGTTTCTCCGATGAGATTGCACACGAAAGACGATGTTGTAGATGGCTTCACGTTTCACACCCATCGGGTTTCGTGGGATTGACACAAAGCACGTAATTAACGGAGTGCAATGTCTTTCCGGTCCTGTCTCATATTTTTATCGGGAAACCGGGATGAGTGGTCGTATCTCTCCAATGCGTGACATTTATTGCATGAGAACACAACGATGTCGAATGTCGACCTCGAGAGCTCAAGATACCGACTCGCCCCCCCGTTTTGCAATTCAAACAGTCACGATAACAAATGCGGCAATTTGGCGAGCGATACTAATAGCGCTGGGACACGTCCCGAAGACAGCGGCGGCCGTTAACGTTGTCACACGGTGGGAACAAATGCACAGGTGCAGCAGGAAGTGGCGATCGAGTGGCGCGAAACTTGTGCCCCGAGTCGCTGTGACGCGCACTTTCTCTCGAGCGGAGATTCTATATATCGCGTTCGCGGATAAAGCATTTTTCGCCACGTTATCTCGCATCTCACGGGAAGAATGTGCGCGCGAGAAGTTGGAGGAAGAGTACATACGCGCACGACGGCGCACGCGGTGGTGGCGGCCGTAGACATCTCTAGAAACGATTACGCTGAAATTATCTCGTCTGACCTATAAAGTGGCTACGCACTTGCTTCTATTCGCTTGCACGAAAGCGCGCGAATATGGCCGAGCACGCATTCGCGCTGGAAATTACGTTATCCGAGAAAGTTATCGGTTCTTTCTCGCGTGGATGTTGGAACATTAAGATACGCAGGTAGGGGGCATAAAACCGATAAGGATCACGGCGTGTAATCGGAAACCTCCTTAATCACGAGCGCTACGGGCGCGCGGGTCGGGCTTAATTATCGCAATTGATATTTTTACGAGCGACCAGCGACGGCGCAACGATGAGTTACGGCGTCGTTAATGGGCTCGCGATGAAAAGATGATCGATCATAATCGCGTCGGGAATAATCCAGTGACCGTGCGCGTTCGCGACTTGACGCGCGAGGAACGCGCTTCAGCGTCCGCAGAGAAATTCCCGGTTCCTCGCGGAAGTGCGATTGATCTATTTTCTCGCCGTTAGTGGAATGAAAAGAAGAAGAAGAATTACCGTGCGTCGGTATTCGCATGTGAATAACTGCGCGTCTAAAGCGCACGAGAGGAAATTTGCCGGAAACCCGTTTCTAATAACGTTTCGATCAAAAGATAACTTAGTTGATCTCTAAGTTTTTCGGAATCTTACTCGAGACGAGTGAAAAGTGGCAGTATTTTTACTCGATGCGATAGTGAAAATGCGCTGCCACTCGAAGTCGCAAGAGCGAATGTTCCACTCAGAGTGGATTCTGACTTCATTCGGGCGAATGTTTCAAACGATTAGAATGAATATGTTCGCGTGACGATGGATTATATACACAAGCCGACATAATAGCAGGCTTTAACTAATTTACTAGCTCTAGTTTCAAACGAATTTCTCAATTACGCAATATGTCGACATATTCGTACATCATAACTGTTGATTATTTCGAGGAAGCGGCTCTGTTGGAATAATCAACTGTCATAATGTAGGAATACGTATACACATTGTGCATAGAGGAGACTGATGCCTCCAGGAGTTACTCATGCGCTTTTCTCAGTATTTACCTTAAGAAGAACAGCAAATACACGAAATTGCGAGTTTTTATAAAATGGACACTTTTCCCTGAATGTCATTAAAATTGGAGTAACATTATAGTTAAAAAATAGAAAAAATTAATTTAATAGTAGCAAAGTATAAATTCTCGATTATCTCGAAATATTATATTAATCGTGAATGAATATAGTTAAGACGTGTTATTAGCTAAAATATAGTTTTTTTGCAAGTGAATGATATACTGTTTCAAATAATAAAAGCAATTTTTATTCATAAAATTATTGAAGTCGAGCACATGAGCGGATGAGTTGGTCTATAATTAAGGGCTGGCAGGAAGACTGTGGAGATCTCTTGCGAAGATTTCAGAACTACTAGTCAAGATACATATTTTATGTGTGGCTTTCTTACCTTGTGCTACTGGACGACTGAACCCAGTTCGTGGCAGGCATTAACACATTGAAGAAGGCTGCCTTGCTTGTAGAATTAATCACAGACAATTAGTTGTTTGAGAAGTAATTTCGAAATTTTGAAATAACTAGACTCCTCAGTCTCCCCTTAATCTTTTGGAACTAGGCCCAATAAAAGGTCTGGGCTACCGCATAATATGTATCAGATTCAATTTCTTCAATTTCGAAAATATTCAGTCGACGATACAGAGTGGAGAATTTACTCTGTATGAACGAAAAATTTGAATGACTCGGTGATCAGTCTACTTTTTGAGCGAAATTTCACTCCAGGAAATCTAGAGAGTGTCAAGTGTAATTTCAGATAAGTTGAGTTGAGACATGAAGAACATTTTTTCTTTCTTTTCTTGCCGTGGGTCCGTCTTAGCATAACGCCGCCCAATCGCAGGGTAGTGCTCGGGCAACCGAGGTAATTTCGCGCATTGTACACTTCGCGACAATGTTTAACAACGACGTAGACTCGGAGCAAGAGAAGATTACCGCGTTCGCTCGCTACCACACACTTATCCAGTCGACGGGCATAAAGTATTTACGAGCCGCCGCTTCCTCCTTGAGCGGAAACTTGGATACACCTATACATTATCTAAGCCAGACAAGAAGAGAGAGAGACAGAGAGACCGATGCCGCGCGTCGCTTTTAGAAAGAGAGGATGCGATGACGTCGTCATCGTCATCGTCATCGTCGTCTCTCTCGCTTGTCGAAGCAGACACTGTGCTTTGACCCGGACTACGGCGAGATAGTGGATGTTGCTCTGTGGCCTCCCACGTGTGCAAGCTAAGCCGGAATGCGGGTCTGGCTAACTACCTACATTGTCTCGTGTCAACCTTAATCAGAACAGGTCCTTCCTCTGTTTGGCTCGCAGAGTTAGTGTAACATCCAATATTGTCGAAAGACGCGTTGTCTCGGGAAGTTCATACTTGTTCCTCGTAACAATGTCGAGTGTACAGAAAGATATGACATGGTCAATTAGGGATTATCGTTAAATCGCAACGTAGAATTACCGATTAATCAAGTCACATAGTTTCCATTCGTTTTGTTGATATTTTTGTTTAGATTAATTGGAATGTTTAGTTAAACTGCAATGTTTGGATTGATTAATTAACTGTGGTATCTGTAATGTCTGGAAGAATATGTGTGCTCTGTGATTCTTCTGAATCTTAAAAACGTCTTGTGCTGAACGTGAATATGTGAACATGACCCTCGCTTGATTTAATTTTGCATCACGTTCGCGTCCGTCTCCAGCATTTTCTCCCTTCTCATATCTTTCTCGGAGCTGCTTCATTGTTAATAGCAACTAAAAAGCGGCTCGGCCGGTCGCGCTGTTATTCCCCGTGCAATAGTAATTTAATCACACGTCCGAGTTGATCTAGGCCCCACGATGGAAATCACTTTACTTCAGATTGTTGTCGCGTCGTGAAAGTTCTCAAAGCCGCGCGTCTGCGACGCAAGAAGACAAGGCTCGTTTACAATACGCGAGGAGTAAGCTTGGCGCGTAAGCTTTACTTCAGCTCCCTTACATCAGAAGTTTTCCTCTTAAGTAAGAGAACCAACTTACGCCAAGCTTACTCCCGTGTATTGTAGACGAGTCTTAAGCGAAATAACTTATTTTTTTCTCTAACTTTTTTACATCAAGCTCACTTTGCGTATTGTAGACGAGGCTACAAGCGTGAACCGCCGTGTTTCCAGCCGCGAATGTCGCGCGCGGATCCGCGACGTTGATTGAAGAATCGGTCGTGGAACAGAAGCGACTTCACGCTCGATAATGCGTGTAATCCTCCTCTCGTTGGGGCAATATCGATCTGTCGTACGCAGGACAAAGTAGAGGAGTGACGGATGTGTACGCGCCTTCTTGCTCCTTCGTCATGCTCGCCGTGCTACGTAGCCGTTAAGAGCGACCTAAAGGACGCCCTTTATCGATCGAACTTTTCATCTGGGTCAGTCTTATACTTCGCCGCTACGCCTGTCCCTTTTATCGTCCCGTTCATCTGCATCAGCGCGTCTTATATATTGTATCCTACGTACAGGATCAGATCAGCTTTACGTAATCAGTGAGCGCGCGTTCCTAACTACGTGCGTCATTGGGCACGGTTAAATTTAGTTAACGCTTGTCTAAATTTACGTTTGCGACAGAACGTTCTGCGCGTTCAGTTCAATCGATAATAGATAAATCAGCTCTTTTTTAGAACGAATCGCGACGTTACTCTGTCGCGGAGGAACAGTATGGCGCGCGATTTGAACGTCTGAGAGAAATGTGCCAAAGCGCCAGGAGGATCCCTCGCGGTCGCGAGACGTCGACCGCAAGAGTCACAGCGATTTAATCAAAACTGGATGGAACTAATGAGAACGCGGCGGGCCGTCCGACTCGGTAATTCGAAGGTACGGACGACTTGACAGCCTGGAACGCGCGCTGTCTTTGCTCGGAACTGTACATCCCTCGCAATTGCGCACGGTTAGCATTTCCGTGCGCCTCGTGCCGCCAAGCCCAGAATTAAAGCGAACTCGAGCGATCGATCGATCTTGAACGTTCTTCTCGCTTGACCGGCATCGACCGGTTGCCGATTCGTGACGATCGATTTCGCGAAAAGGCAGAACTATGGGTCTTCGGTTCTTGCTGCTCCGACAGATCGACGCGTATCGTTTCCACGCGACTCGGCTTTCTCGATCGTCGCACTTGGCGTGCGATTGAGCGATCGCGATTGTTTCGCGGATTCAATGCGCGACGTTTTAACGACAGATTAACGCCTCGCATCGGAGCGTCGCGACGGTCGCGTGCGTAATGTCGCCGTTGTGTCGCGTGGAAATGACGCGCGCGCTTCGCATTGTTTCGCAGGGCGAGACAATGGTTACTATCGACCCCGTGAAAAGATAGACGTCTCCCTCGAACACGTCGCGCTGATTCAGCATAAGACACACGAGAACACGCACGTTGCGAACGCGATACCACTCCCCTCCCCCCTCCCCCGGCTTAATTCCACGAGATTAGAGACACTGGGGCAATTGTAAGTGCGTTCGAGTCTCGAAGAGTCTCTGGATCCCTAAGAAGGAAACGATTTAGTATTAAATGCCAAGGCTTTTCTCGGAGAAACCTAATACGAGTTTAACGAACTCGGAGAATTACGTCGGCGAACTTGAACGGCCGTACCTTCTCCCCCTCTGTCCCCTTCCGATCGTTCTCATAAGAGACGTAAACGTCGGTAGGAATCTCGAAATTATTTATGGCGTAGCAGTTGATCGGGTGAAGGAGTTTGATCGATTGGGGTCGGCAACTCCGGGAATCGCTCCGTGAAAAAAGCAATAAGCGAAGGTTATTTCGTACGAAAGATGAGACGAGATGCCGAGGGCGGGAATTTCAAGATAGAAGAAAGCGTGGAAGAGAGCGGGCAAGAGGTAGTCGAGCCTCTCCTTGCCGTTTCCTCTCGCGGAATCTTCGTCGAACTTCGCCTCCTCGCGCACGCCTTCGGCTACCTCTTCGCGCGATACGACTTCTTCTCTTCCGCGACTTTTTCTCTCGGTCTGCGCTCCACTTTCGCCGGGCACGCTCGCCCATTTAATTTGCGACGGCCGGCAAGAAACCGGGAATCTCGGAAGACGTCGCGGCATCGCGGCCTACGACGTAGGCAAGAAGATCCGAGCGAGGATATTTATTACCGGGGCTGAGGAATTATCGGCCGTCTTGCGCCCAGCGGAAACGATCCCCGGTACGAAATTATTGGCGTCCCTTCGCGCATCTTCCGAGAAACCGCCGGGCGACGACCCAATTCCCTCCGCTGCGTGCCCACGGCGTGATTCTTGCGGCGAATAAAGGATCGGGGGATTTCTATGCCAATTACAATGTCCCGTTAAGTTTTCGAGGTTGGTAGGGAGGGAACCGAGGAGAGTGTAAATGCTGGAAACTGCACGGAACCGTGGGTGGAGTCGCAGTGAATCCCGCTGCGACGCGCGTTTGGGGATAATAGAATTAACATATCGGTATTTCGGAACCATCTCGCGAGTCGACGGCGTATTGTTTTGCTGTAAGCTTCTTACCTCTTGTCGAAAATCGTCGAGCTATGAAGAGTCTTGCGTGACAGCGGGAAATGCGACTTGGCGTTGCAGTCGTTCTGCCTCGCTAAAGAAAAGAAGAGAAAATATTGCTTCTGCGCCGTTTCAAAGCTACGGCTTTGAAGCCAATTTAAATGCCCTGAATTTAAAAAGGCCGCGGATTTAAAAGCCACGAAAGTGCGGCTCCAAACGCACGTGACTCACTCCGCGGCGCGGCGCGGCGTCATGAGGTATGCGTCGGGAGTAATCGTAAACACCCGCGATCGCGCGGCTCGCCATCGGCAGCTCGCATTCATTCACGACGGGAGTGCGAATGCATCGCACGTGTCAACAACGTGCGCCGATGACAGGAACCGCGCGACCGCCGTGAGCCTTCATCATATCTGCACGCGTAGATATGTCCAGAATGCAACTGCAACGTGGGGAGAGGAGGCTCCTGCATTCACAAGTGCACAAGAGTTCGAATATGTAGGCTTTACAAGTCCCAGAATCGGAGCAGAGTAATTGCGCGAACGGATTTCATTAATCATTATCCGGCCGTTGCTCGAAATTGCAGTCCGTTGTTCGTGTTTCACGCGAATTCGCGATGCGCACGGCTGCATTCGGCGCGACAGCAAACGGAAAAGTGGGGGAAGTTAGGAAATTCGCGAACAGCGGTGACTGCAACGCGTCGTCGCATTGAGCAACGGGAGTTCGTTGCGTCGCTGTTGCATTGCCATAAAACCCCGTCTACATTTAGCTCGCAGAACGCAGGACGCAGATCGCATACGAAGATGACGTGTCAGCTCACGCAAGGGACACTTAGAGTAGGATCGATTTAAGGCTGCAAACGCTTTGGAGTGCGTAAAGAAATATTACGATTGGTTCATACGGCTTTTCGAAGCCTTTGCAGCGTTCGTAGTCGCACTCGCGCTTCATTAAACGAGTTGATTTAACTCGAATTTTCTGCGAATGTATTGCTTCTGCATCTGTGTCTTGCTTGCGTTAATCAATCACAGAGAGAAAGACTTTGAAAAAGTGCAAAATTATTGTCTTCGTAACCAAAATGAACTATTTTATGGTTAGTAAATTTACTTAGGGTAAATTCGAGTATTATGGCCATACAAAAAAGATGGCCATAGACTGTAATTTCTCTAATAATTGCAAAACATTGCGTTTGTGTAATCAGTCACAAAGATAATCGATATTTATCATATGCGTGTATATGCGTACATTTTTCAAAATAGCAAGATTATAAATATTATGCTATATTTTTATTTTTGACTGCCTGTAAAATTTCTCATATGTCCACTAAAACTTGCTATAACGTCGAATAAATTACAGTTAAACTATTATAATCAACGTTAGATACGTGAAGTAGGTATGTAAATTGTAATACAACATTTTTACTTCCGTTTTCACTATTTGTTTATAAATACTATGGCCGTCTTTTATTCACATTTTGGGTAAAATAGACCACTATCATTCTATGAACATTTATAAAACGATAAAAGTCGTTATGTTTTCAAAATTACTTTCAATATTACAGTAATTAAATCTTATGTGCAATATGTTTTAATCAAAAGATTGCATTTAAAATTTAAGTTTTGTAATAGAAGTTTCTATTTTATATGTATATTATATTTTTTACAAATAATATGTATTAAATATCTTATATTAAAATAAATATGTTAAATTGTTTTTTTCATTATTTTATAAAATAATAGGTACAAAAACTTGAACATAAAATATGTATGAATCATTTATTCCTTTATGGTCATCTTATCTGAAAAATTTAGGTAAGATGACCAATACTCATGTTTTAATATTTTTGTAATAAATAATTTTACTGAAGTATTTTCCTTTTAACTCTGATAGTATTATGTACTGTGGGCTCTAGTGAAGTAATGTGCCAAACGCTATTAAAAAATAACAATAAGAAATGTATTTTTTTTTGCATTTTAAAAAAGTATGGCCATTTTATCCGAGATTACCCTATTACATTGTTGCCTGTTAAATATGAGCCTAAGTATATTGAGTCTTTGAAAGAATATGTCAATTTATTACGTTGATACACCACAATGAAAAATAATTTCGAAAAAATTGATAGGTACAAATATAATCTCTTACATGTGTGCTGCGTATCACTTTTGCGTTCAACGTAAACACTCTCCTCATGGTGTAATTTGCGAACTGCGAATATGTTTTGCATATCCTGCGCATCTACGGCTTGCGAGCTATACAGACGATGAGGCTTTAGAGCGTAGAACGCGCGCGAATTACCGCGGCATTAAGCGCGCGCGCGTGCAGTGCTCGTCTCCTCGTTGAACAATCATTTGCGGGAGAAAGCATAGAAATGACGCAACTTACGTGTCAATCCGCCGTCCTTCCGTCGCGCGAACAGCGGAAAGGATTGTCTTTCATGGAAAGCTGATCCTAACGAGCTGCGTTTAGGGTGATGTTTAAGTGGCGGCGAAAGCGTCTTTAAAACGCGCACTTTATTGAAGAGAAGTTCCGAATGCGTTTGTTTGCTCAATTATAGACATTCGCAACATCCTTTTAGAAAAAGTTTCGGAAGACTTCACTTTGCTTGAAGTTAAAGCTCGAAGTAATATAGTGTTTCACGTAATTGAGGGCTTCTTTAAAGAGCAGAAGCTCCAAGTCAATTTTTGAAGAAGAGAGCCTTTGCGCGTGGAATAATTTGTTCCTTAATTCGGTACATCTCCAATTATGCACAAATATAATGTAAGATTGCGGATTAAATGTCGCAATCAATCCCGGCTATTTCGTGCGTACATGCGCGCGCGTGTACGCACATTGTTATAATTAATTTATTATACCCTAATGCAATATTATTTGCCTCGCTAACTCATCAACGAAAGATGAATGTTTCATTTATATAGCTCACACACACCGCGGGTATAATTACTTCATTATTATTATGAAAAGCTATCAGCAATTAATACCCCGTGCGCTCCTCGTCGACGTCCTACGTCGTTTGGACGTAGCAATTATAAATTCAACAGCGTTATGCATATTCAGCCGGATACACGTCGCTTAATTTTCCGCCGGCGAATCTAGGGAACATTTCCGAGTCGTGGAACGCGAGAAGTGGTACTCATAATTATCGTAAGCACTACGGATTATTTTCAGAGTAGCTCATCGAGAATTACCGTCACGTTCGACGAAACTTTCTTCCTCTCTGACTTGCGTTATGAATTACAATAATCCGTCGAGGCCGACTCCGAAATAACGGTTTGACGATTGTCGCTCTCTTCGTGTTTCGTGGCTATTGTTCGTATCAAGAGAGAGAAGAGAGAGGGAGAAAGAGAAAGAGAGAGACAGAGAAACGGAAAGAGAAAGAGAAGGCTATACTTCGTGCAACGCATGTTTCATGGATCCGTGATAATCGATGCGACACAATCTTAGTAACAAGTGATAAGCAATCTTCTCGTCGATCATTGCCTGTTCTTGATGCGCGATGCCGCTCGTATCTAGTCTAGTCGACCGGTGAACCTGGCATATTAGTCTCCATAAGAAGACATTGGTCGTCATTCGAGCGACTTCGTACACGCGGCACGCACGCGGAAGATCACGAGCCGCAAGAAACGCCCCGCTACGTTCTTCGAGATAGTGGCTGGATGATAGAGAGAGCTACTATCGGGGAGAATTCCTCAAGATACTATCATTTATATTTGCCACTGTCGGATATCTTTCTCGTGTTTCTAATAATTAATCGAATGTAAAATTTTTATTAAATCAGCGATCGCGACTGAGCTGGCTAGGAAGAAATACAGGAGAGATTCGAGGAAAAGTTTGTTCCCTTGCGTAAATCCCGGTGTTAATCCCGGTATTGCGACGTTAATTTAACAGTGGAAGACCCGGATCTACGATAATTGAAAAGAATAGCTTCCCACCTTGCGGAAAAAAAAGTAAATCTCGCGGTGAAAGGAAAAATAAGATTTTCTCGATTAGCGCTCTTAATGCCTATTAAGAATTCACATAAAAATTTAGATTTTTAATATATTAGAATAAAAAAGAAAATACTCTCTCTCTCACACACACAACGATCGAGATGTCCACATGGGAAAAAGATTTGGTCGCATTAACCAAATGTCTGGTAAAATATGAAATCAGAATTCAGAATTGAATTTATTAGAAGTCTGTGTTTAAAGTTAACGAAATTCTAGTTAACCAAACAAGATTTTTGGTTAACCAGAAACAGAAATCTTATTAAGTTGAATCGAATTCCGGCAACTTCAGCCTGAATTCTTGTTCGTTTATATTTCCAGATATTTACAAACCAGACATTTAGTAGAAATAACTAAATTCTTTCTTTTTTCCGTCCACAGTACAGTAAGTGTACTGTGTACTCAAGTGTACAGTAAGTGTAACGTGTACGTTTTGACCATGATAAAATTAATAGCTGTAATTTTCTAATAGTTTTATCAACTATTAAAGGAACAGTCGTAACGCTCACAAACGAGCTTCTAACGATCGCTAATTTCATCATCGGAGATACATCACGATGTTACGTTAGCCCCTCCCGCCATCGTGGCAACCGATTGACCCTGATTTCTGAATTACTGTTCGTAAAGCGTCGTCGGGCACGCAGAGATAAAATCTGACGGGGCTCCGTTTATTCGCGAACGTGGACGCCGCCGTCTCGACGGCGCGCGTCTCCTCGGCGCGTAGCGCGTGCGCCTCTGCAATGGTAAAAAGTGACCCAATAAAGCCCCAGCCGGCGAAGTCTGAACTAACGGAGCAGCCGTTAGACGTAACGACTATTATTTTCCGCCGCTTTTGAAACTGGATCGCGCTCCGTCTGCCTCCGGTTTCCTCGCGATTTTTTTCCGGCCCTTGCCTTTATCGGTTCCCAAAGCCCCTGTGCACGATCCAACAGTCTCCGTGACAAAGGCAATCAACACAGACACACGCGCGTGTGGACGGTATGTGCGCGATACGATACGATATAAAAATAAATATGATGGAGAAATTATAAGCAGCGGGAGAAGCTGCGTTGCATGGATCGTTTAACGCTTTCGCGCTGTATTTTTTTCTTTCTTCTCTTTTTCTTCCAACAAGCTACTGTTCATGCGATATATTTCGCTGGAATACAGCATCCGACTCGAAATTATGTTAAAACTTAAATACTACAACGCAATAGAAGCTAAGTTAGCGAAGTAGGTTTAATTCTAATGATATAATTTACTCCTACTTTGACTCTGATGATGTCCGAAATTTCCCTTTTCACTTTCTTTATCGTCAAAATAGGTTGTATTATAGGGTTCAGAATATTAAAATAGGTATTAAATGGAATAATGAGGCTGAAAATAGAGCCAAAATTTTGACTCAGGTAGATCAAATAGAATCAAAAGAAAAAAGATTAAAAAAGTTAAATAGAATCAAAAGAAATTGAAGAAGTATTAAAATAGATATTGAATGGAATAAAAAGCCAGAAAGTAGGATCAAAATTTTGACTCTGTGAGATGCGTTCTTCCTTGAAGGATATTCAGTTTCAGTGCGTTAATCGTCAAAGAGGACGTTTGAGAGCCGTCGTTTCGACATTGCGCGGTTTGGCTTTCGATTCCATTTCGTTCGAATTAAAGTCTACTTGAAATTGACCGGAAAATATTCGTTCCACGAAAGCCTCTTGGTCTTTTGAAGTTTAATTTGCCAGAATCCTTTAATCGTCGACAGCCGAATAAACTCTTGTGATTATCTCCCATTTATTTTCTTCTTTCCATTCCTTTTGGGGGAGAAGATCGACTTTAAAGTTCGCGTGGAGTCAATCATTAACAATTATTGGTACTGCTGATGGTATTACTGATAAACACATCTTGTATGATCGATTATCCACAGCATACACAAGCCGCTGCGGAACGTTCTCGGAAACGGCTCGCCAGGTACGCACGGCAGTTTCGGTGCATCTTCGTGAGGCATTTTCCAAACGTAAAAACGGGCTCGCCGCAAATTACCCTGACCGCAACAGAGGCCGTTCCTTCCGTGTAACCGCGATATTCTTGCAATACGATTCCGCGTTTGCTTGACTCGTACCACCCACGTTCCGGCGCGAATTTGCAAGATTTTCAGGAGCAAATTGTCAACGCACAGCTGCATCTCACGAGTGATGCGCAACTTTGTTTTGTCTCGCGTTTGCGGTCGCAACAAAGTAAAATCTTTTTTTGCAAACATTGAATGAAAGATCTAGTAACGAGAGACACAGCTGAGATACAATCATATTAGCGCAGTGACAGCGACAAAAAAAATGGCCATCGAATTTGGCAAGGGGCGCGTAACGGAATTTAAACGCCACGAAAAGTTATGCATGAAAGGGGAACCACCCTTCGAACGCAAATTGCGCGCGGGGACTAAATTCTGTTCTCGTGACGAAATTTATAATCCCCTTTTATAGACGGAGCTTCCAAGGTGCCTAATCGCGCGAATTATGACCTAGAAAATGGCTGTAGCCGAAGCTATTTTAATGGTCGACTAACGCCGAAAGGCGTCCGTGCCTTTTACGTAAGCCCGCGCAAACGGAAGCGAACGTGCGAAAATCATCGTACCTCGGAGACCAATTATACGTTAAATGGAATCTATCTGATAACTAAATGTCGACGTTTTCTCTCAGAGTCATAAGATCAAATATTTTTACCGTAGAAAATCGGGGAACTAATACAATTTAATTATCATTCGTCTTCGCGAGATCCTTCTAATTTTAGTGATATGTTTGTTGGCAAATTCGCATTTTGTTGACCTTTCACCAAAATGTCGAGACGACTTAGATCATTCTGTACGTTTGAACGATCTAAATGCCAAGAAATTAAAAGCATATGACTATTTGAGTCTTGAATCAGATTCAGAAATAATGGAATCAGATCAGATAAAAGCTACTAGAGTTTCTCGTGATAATAAAAATATTACAAGATCATGGTCTGGCATAAATTAAACATAAACATAGTAACGAGATTGGTGGCATCGGTTCGAAGGAAGGAGTTTCGTTTGAATCTGAAAAATCACTTAGGGCCAGTTTTTCAATAACAGTTTAAACTTGAATTCAAGTTTAAATTATTCTGACAATGCGTTTGTTTTATTTAAACAGAGTATAAGTTAAAATCCAAGTTTAAACTATCATTGAAAAACTTGCTCTTACGGTTTATGTCGCAATATCACCCAACATTATTATTCTCCTGTTAATTTGTATTCCCATCTATTTTAAGTAGATGATATCGTCAATTTCACACTTTTATCGACCACATTTATGTTTGCTTCGCGTCGAGTATATTTTTAAGAAATCATGCACACCTGGACGTGAAGCTCTGTCGCGACAAATTCTTCGTGTACAAAAGGGATTCTACAGAATTTCCGCACATCTGGAAGGAAAAACCAGAATCGACGGCGATCGTGAATGCGGCTTTTATAATCTATAAGAATGCCGTCTCGTGGATGCTGCGACGCACCCTCTCGTCCTTTCTCACCGGGATCCCGGGATCTCGGCGCGACTCAAGCAGGTCGATACAGGACAGGTGAGATTTTTGGAGCTGGGTGCGTGAATCGAACGGGCACTTTTCCTCCTCACGCGTACGCGGCTCCTGCTCCTCGGAAAATGCATCTCTCTCTTGCTGCGGAAAATGCATCTCTCCTGCGCCGCATCTCCGCGGCTCCACTCGGCCGTCTCCGGCGTCCCTCGGCGCCGCTCACGAGCGCGCTGCGACGAAAGCACTGTCAGTCGAACGCTGACCGCCGCGCACGTAGGATCGTTCGCGCGAAAGAGAGAGCGAGAGAGAGCTCGGTGCCAGCAGTCACGCAGCCACGAGTACCGGCCCGTCCAAGTCCAGCTGTCAAAGCAGCCGTCACGTTTCGACGGCCGGTAGCGCGGGGTACACAAAAAGAGAGAGAGAAGACGGACGTGTCTGACAAAAGTTCCGCGCGTGCGATTTTTCATTGATTAATTCACAACCAGAGAGAGAAAGAGAGTGGGTCACACGCCACTCGACGATGTCACACCGGTCGGGGAGACGATCGCTCGTCGATTGATCAGCCGACCTGTCGCGCGGAATCTGTCAACTCCCACTAGGAGGAGTCTCGTCGAGGACTGTTCGAACAATCACGTGTGCGAGCGAGCGAGCGTCATCGAGGCGGCACGCGGGGGCGGAATTAATTAATCTCGCGCGCGCTGCGTAAATAACGGAAGGCCGCGGCTTCGTGGCGACAGTGGTATCGATGAGAGCTCGCTCGCGGCGAACAAACATTGCACAGCTGACAGTTGGGAGGACGCGGGAAGGTCAATTAAGTCGCTGCACCTGTATCTGCTCCCGTGTCTGTTTCGTCGCGAAACAATCTGAGAGCTGAATCGTGCGTCCCGCGACCCGTCAAGAAGACACGTCGGATCTTTGCCCTTGTAGTGTTGACCTTCGATCTTGCGAAAGAAGATTTTCGAGGACAACGAGGGTCAGAGAGTCGCCCTCCAAACGAATTCAACGAGCAAGTCTGTCCGGTTAATTCGTGCCACTTCACGCGGTGCGTCGCGAGAGATCGACCACGAGTGTTCCCTCTCTCTCTTTCTTTTCCCGTCTGTCGTCGGTGGTGCGACGCGTAGCGTCGAAAGTTGACTGACCGAGTGACTCACGAGATTAAGAGTCATTCTCGAGACCGTGGTGGTGATGCGACGCGTGCGTTCCTCCTCTTAAGACACTTATCGCGTCACTATCGCCATCAGGAAAACATCTCGATATCTCGATATCGAGGCATCGTCGAGGCCGCGCCTTAACGATAATCCGAAATTAATCCCCGCGCGAGCGTACCGTCAAACACTCCCGAGCTCCGTTAATCGCCGACGTGGGCAAATTGAATGAGACTTGAATCGAGGTCGAGAGGAATAATGAGAGAAAAGGAAGACTCCCAAAAGGCGTTACATTGATCTTCTCGACCGAATTTTTCGCGCTCTCACCGTCCGTAATCAAAATCGAATTAACTAAACTTGGAAGAAAAAATATTCTTTACAATGAAAGAGAACAGAAATTCTTAGGAGTCACGTTGTCCAGCATTCCCACTTCGGTCCGAGCCGCGAATTGCAATTAGCATATTATTCGTGTCTTCATCGAATCCGGATTAACTCAATTTCGAAGAAAGGCTATCATCTCACGATGAGAGAAGACCAGAGTACTTAGAAATCGTCGAATTAGACATTTGGACATCTGCTGGTCTATATCGTAAGTCGTGGTCATCCTCGCCACCGCCATCACCCTCGAGGACGTCTCCTCTAATCCTTCTCTGAGGAGGACGTCGAGGCGAACAATCTTGACACGTGCCAGCTCGTCGCCGACGTCAGGATTAAGTGCCCGAGGACGGAGTTCCCTGACGGGGCCGTTAGAAGGGAGGATTACGTGCCACCTGTTACAAGGCGGTCCGCGGTGCGGAAGGGCCGTAGGTCCCCGTCGGTCAGCAGCGTGTCGGGCGTCAGGCGGTCGCGGGAGAATGCGACACCGCGCGATAGCGGCGGCGGCGATCACGACGGTGGCGGTGACCACGGCGACGCGGTCCAGGCCGATTCTGGCGGTAGAATGTTGACAGCCCGATCGGGGCCTCTCGGGCTCGGCGTACCGCGAACCCTGGGGCCCGCGGAAGGGAGCGACCACCTCTTTCTGCTGCCGGAACGTGCGCTCGTCATGGATAGCACCCACCTGCGACAGGACTTGGCCGGTCTCGACTTCAACCTGCACCTCAACCTCCTGCACACCGCGCCCCGCGGCAACGTCTGGCTATGTGAGTTATTAACCGCCACTAGATTCCATAAGAGAGAGAGAGAGAGAGAAAGAAAGAAAGGAACAGAGTTGTAACTTTCAAGTTGCTCAATTGTTGCTCCGACTTTATCTGCGAGTTTGCGACTGACTTCCTCAAACTGTGCTTACCCCATCAGGAAAAAGAAGCAGTCTCGTTTGTTGCGCGGTAAACGGAGTAGTCGTCTAAGATTTATGACCGACGTCCGCGTCACGCGTCTATGGTTCTTCCATCGTTTGGTGATGAATCGCGGGAACGGGGTTAACGTCGACGATAAAATGCCGCTGCGCCACCGGCGGAAGGTGGATGATTCTCCCGTGTCGTATTTTTCTTGTACTACCTCCCGGAGGTATACGATACGATACGTCGAAACGAGACGTGCTGTAAACTGGGTCGTTCTTCTTTCGCGATTTCTCACTTGCCCGCCTGCTAATGGGCCTGATGACCCGTGGTCCGTTCGCGAATTACGCACCGCGAAATCGTCGACGCGATCATCATCGAAGCGAGGAAAAGCGAAGGAGAACCGCAGCGAGCTGCTGACCTACCTAGGGAGAGTCGTGTGATACAACAGTACACGGAAAAGGAAGATATGATGCACATAACCAGAAATATTTGTGCAGTTGTGAGCAGCACACAGTTGCATCACCCTAGTTATCTTTGTGTGATGGTACGCTGAGAAAAAAATGTTTGGTATTTGCAACTATAATCGCGTAGAGAAATAATTGCCATAAATTATGATCAAGAAAATCATTCTTTTTATTATATTCTACTGTAATTTTAGTGATAATGACTTTTATGCACGTTATCACTATTATTTTCATATTATAACAACCAAAAAATATAGTTGGATAAAAAGTCACTATAATTTTAGTTAAATCAATCATTTTTTATTCTCAATATAATATATACTGCTGATGTGACTCATAAGTAAACCTACCCAAGTATTACACTCCTAAATAAGAGACACATATTGTTTTATACGTGCTTATATGGCCGATAAGAGTGTAAAACACCCTGTTGAAAAAAATTGGTTTTAATATTTCTGAGCAAATATTATCGGAACGGTAAATAATACAAAAAATGTTTCAAATAAAAATTTTATGGGTTTTAATGAGCTTTATAACAATGCACTCAGATTTTTTGAAAATATAATTTTTTTCGAAATCCCTTTTTCCTTCTTTAATTTTGTAAAATTTGAGTGCATTGTTATAAAGCTCATTAAAACTCATAAAACTTTTATTTGAAATTTTTTTTGTATTATATACTGTTCCGATAATATTCGCTCAGTAATATTAAAACCGATTTTTTTCAAAAGGGTGTTTTACCCTCTTACCAGCCATATGGACATGTATAAAACAATATGTGTCTCTTATTTAGACCTAGATTACAGCATGTTAAAAGCTTATCAAAATCGGAGTGTAATACTTGGGTAGGTTCACTTATCAGTTATCTTTATACATCAATTGCATCAATATAGTTGCTCGTGATCTGGTAGTAACCAAAAATCGATTGGAGTGACATTTACCGTAGATGGATTCTGGTTGGAGCAACCAGATATTATCACTGCAATTCAGCAGTTGTTCTGTGTTTGTAGCAACCACATAATTAGTTATCCTACATTTTACTATTAATCTGTTTGGCACAATCAGATTTATGTGTCGATAAACAACCATATTGTTTTTTCCCTGTATATAAAGTTTCTTTCTTCCTCTTTCTTTGTTTCCTTGTAGATTTCTTATTCCGAAACATCTAGGAAGTCCAGGCAGAAATATAGAGCAAGATGCGGAGAGAAAAAAGAAGAAAGAGAGAGAGAGGCAGAGGGGGGAATTAACGGGGTCGCGAAATTATCGCCGTGCTATCGCTAATTAAATGCTTTTTTGCGTCAGCACAAAAACGTAAGAGCCACGCTCACATGAAAGAATTGCGCGCTCCATCATCGCGCTTTTATTTACGAATGTAACGCCGGCAACGGCGCGAGGAGCGGCCGTTAATTTCGCGGATGGAAATTTAATTAACGCGAATTGGGTGCGTTCGCCTCCGTAACGCGCGAGATCGCGAATGGCTCCTTCCGCGCCCATATATTTATTAGACGCGCGAATGTATCCATTACTCCTTATCGCGTCCGCTAATTGTTACAACCTACCATTTTCTCCGCGACTGACGATAATTGGAGCGGGGGCTAACGGGAATAATCATCGTATTAACACACTGCAACGTCAAGTTCCCTTTTGACAGCTTGCCGAATCGCGGATATTCCCCTGCTGTGAGGCATGCGCGAATTTTTCCTGGTAACTCGCTCGCGCGGAGATTATTTTACGAGCGCGTTAACATTAGAGTTATTCGCGCTCTGTTCGCATAATACTTTCCGCAAGAGAAAGTTTCAGCGCTGTTAATGTTCGCCTTATATATTAGCGTTATCAGTGCACCCCACACCGAGCTGATATTCCGACGTCTACTGTTCGAACACCCGGATATTCCGCGTATCATATTGCACTATATCTGCACAAATATAATCGCAACAGAAACAATGAAACTTGGCGCTTTAATAGAGAGCGTGTTTATTGCGCGAATCGTAAAATCGAGCAATGCCCTGATCTCGTTCTCGGCTTGTGCGAACAAAGAAATTGACGCACGAATTCTCATTGCTTTCAATAATTTAATCACTTACGCAATCATACATGCCGATTCATTATAGCGCACCGCAGACAAAGATGTATCATCGCACGAAGGTCTCACTAGGAGATCGTGGCTGTCCCACATTTATACATCAACGATTTATTGCTTGTTCGATACCTAGTGCCGAGTGCGAAATGACGCGTGACGCGTGTAATGCTTGGATATTTGTGCGAAATATCAGCCTGACGATCGCTGGAAGTCACCGTATCCTCGATCGGGAGCCTTAATAGGGGGGCTTTCGTGTTAAGCCAGGAAGAACGTTATCGTATCCTGTCGCGCCATGCGCCCGCGCATGCGCGCGCGCGTGAGATCATGGAAAGTCCGCAAAAAGATCGTTATGATTTATATTTATCAACGGTCGGTGTGTATACCGTGTTATTACGGTTTTTGCACCGTCGGTTAATTCGCGATATTATTGCCCGTATTTGCGAAGCTCGTAATCGGGCAACAGGAGGAGGATGTTGCACGCTCTTCAGTCGGTGGCGTGTTCGTTCTCGTGCTCTTTTTAATTACACAGCTATCCCTCCTATATATGTACGCGTACTCGCATATACACACACACACACAGAGACACGTGACAGCGCCGCGAGATTTATGAAATCATCCGGAATGTGTTCTCTCTTCTGACGCACCGCGAGCGCGCTTGGATTACCCGTGGTGGACCGTGTCCGATTTGATATACAGAGGAGTACACTTGTATTTCCTGCTTCTTACCTCGTTAAAATACGCGAACCGTAGTAGCAGACACGGCGTCAACGGACAGACAGATGAGATTTCCGAGAGAGAACACGGAAAGCGCTTCGAGTGGCTGAGAAGAAACCAAGATCCGACATTTTCCAAAAACGCCAGAAGCCGCAAGCAAACGTGAGGATCTCGTTAGATCTAACAGTGAGAGAGTTTAGCTAGCGATCTATTAGTTCTCAAATTCGATAATTTAAGAGAACGAGAGACTTCTTTTCTGAAAACTTAACGATTTATAAGTGTAGAAAGAAATGGATCTTTAATCATTCATTCAAGATGGAAACGGAATATTTCATTTGAATTAATATTTATTGATATCTATGAAAATTACGGTTAATTTTACGGCGCAGGTGTCGCGGAACCATTTCGCACGTCTAGTGGGAATAGCCTTGCTCGTTTGCGCCGGTAAGCGTTACACTTTCGAATACCAATTTGCCGAGCCGGCAGGACGAACGATCCGCGAGGAATTGCAGACACGAATGTGCGAATTAAAATCGGCGTAGAGGAAAAAATTGCGCTTACGAAACAGCCGCGGCGGCGGGCCGCGTGAATTTGCGTTGTAATGTTTCCGCGGCGTGCTTTGAAATTTCTTAGCAGGTCAGCAACCAGTTTTCTGCACGAGATACGCAATGTAACCTAATTAGGAACCTGGCCGAATTAATTATCTCTCTGCATGTAGTTGCTATTAATTAAACACCCTGTGAATTTCGTCGATAGTAAAATTAATATAGGCAAAATTTATGCGAAGGATGAACACACGCATTCACACAGTCGCAATGAAAGATGAATAATCGCGACGTGTCGACGCAACACTTCTACAATACGACACGCAACTACCGATGCCGTTTTGCGTTACGGATATCGTTGTTCCGCGAAATCGATACTTGGTTTAATAATCGCATGTTTTATAAGCGTCGTGAGAGAGAGAGATGAGTAACGGCGAAGTGGTGACTACTTGCCTTAACGTCGTGCCTCTGATCGAGGAGATTGCTTCTTGCGTTGTATGTACGGTCACGTTACGATGATTTACAACTCCAGCGTGTTACGGCACATCTGCTTACATTACGCCATTCGCTCATACGAAGCATATTGCGATTTTAATATCAATGGAAAGTTAAGGTCGTGATGGAAGGCTTTTCTTTGCCGGACAAGACATATTTCTATATAAATTTCTTCGCTCGTTTTGTCAAAAAACACATCTAGTTTTCTTTGGACGCAAAATGCTTTGGCTCGGGCGGATTAATAGTCACTGAATAATTTAAAGCGTCGGGCAATGTATACGAAAAATCTTGTGATTTTTCTCTCTCTCTCTCTCTCTCTCTCTCTCTCTCTCTCTCGTGCTCATTCTCTCTTTGGTATTTATTATAAAACAGAAATTGGGCTAACCGTTTTTCTGCTCACGAGTTTAATTAGCATGCGCGACCGATATTTTTCGTCACATTAATCATGCTAATATAAACTCCATTTTTTAAGCAGACTTCGAGATACGTATATCCGAGTAATTTAATGAAACCTTGCCTCGCCATTACACACAAGCGCACGCGGGACTATGCTTGCATCATCGCGATTACTTCACGCTACAATCGTATTCTTATATATCTCACGAGACAGAATTGTTTTTCGCGATCACAGGCCTTGGCATTTTTGCTTAATGGTGTTCTTCAATCGCGGGAACTTCTACCGCGCATACAGAAGACACAAAGCACATAAAGAACACATGATGAAACTAGATGGGGGCAATATTATAGAACAAAGATTGCAACAAAATTTTCTGACTACACCACACAGAAATTACTTTGTGTTTGTTTTAATGTTGTGCACGTTTGACTTTTTCATATAAACTTATTATAACTATATAAACTTATTATAATTACTTGAATATTTCGTTTTTTATATAGCACGTTTAGTAGATCATCAAATTTATTATTTCTATAACGTCAGCGTAAACCAGTTTTACAGAAAACATTGTAAAATGAACTATAATTAATTAATATAATTCCAACGTAATTTTTATCACAATATCTTCTTCGTGTATATATTATAATAACTCAATCTGCAAATATCCTAATTTACATCGCCATATCTGTTTGTAGAATTGTTAGCTTTTTGAAACAACTTTGTTAACTCATACTCTTTTTCGAGAAACAAGGGGTAATTATCCACTCATTAACGATTTTACTTTATTTAAACATTTATTTCTCTTATACTTAAAATTCGAGACGATTCATTCCATGGCATACCTCGAAGATGCCGGTCAAAATATTTTCGCGCTGAGCTGTCGAGAGTGAGCTTGAAAAGTCGCAACAGGAGAATATCCCGACGTCGATCATTGTTACTCTCCCCTGATTAGTGAAATTAATAAAAGAACTGACCTTAACGCGCCATTCAGTGTCAAAGCGCGCGCGGCGTCAGGTCAGTTTCTTTGTCCCCGGGCATTTATTCCAGCCGATTGGACGTTCGGGCCAGATTGTAACTTGACCGACAGTAATCCGATCGCTCATAGTCTAATTACTATCCCGGAAGGGCAACTCACGTGGCCGCGAGTCGACCGAGGATGTACGCGCGCGCCAACTTGTTCGCTCGCGACATGTCACTTTTGCAAGTTCAAGATTAATGCCGCGCCGATGTAAGTGGCACAAAATGAGACTCAGTTCGGCTCCGTCGCAATTCGTATGGCTCTTTCTGTTTTTCTTTTTTCTTCTTTTGATTTCTTTTTTTTTTCTTGCTTTAGTTTTCACCCCGCGACGCGAATGTTTGTCAGCGCGACATGCGCGAAAGTATATATGCAAACGAGGCGATACTCTTTTCCCCCGGCGAGGCTACTTCCGCGATCAAGACTAATGGGTTGAGACTTGGACGCTGTTTGCGATAAGCGACGCATACGTAAGTGTGTCACGGTTATTAAAAGCTTTCGCGGTGAAACGCGACGAGCACTGCCGGAGCACTTCAAGCGTGGTTAGGTACCGGCGACCCGGTCGTCGCTGTCGCTGTCGTCGTCGTCGTCGGGCGATTTCTTCGCCCACGACTTTGAATTTGTTCCTTACGTTCCGCTTCACCGATTAGGGGAGAGTTATCCCCCCAATCATAACCGTACCTCACCGTACCTGATTTTTTTAAAGCGCGCATAAAATAAAATGATAAATCTGAAAGCTTTTGCTTATATTTCTCTTTGCACATTTATCTTTCATTCTTATCGTTAGATTCAATAATAATTTATGCATATTCATATTCAATTCGTTCATATTCAATAACGAAATCATATTCAATAAAGAAATAAATGAAATGTAGTTTAGGAGACCGATACGAAAAAAAATTCGCCAACTCGTCCTGTCACGGCGATTCTCGTTGTAAAATAAATTCCGGGTCGAAATGTTGGTTCTACATTAAGCCTGCAAATTTAATCGAACTTGAAGAACTAATGAAGAAGCTCGAGGCGTAACACTATACAGGTTATTATGCTTTAATGCTACAAACGATTACTTACTATTATTTTCTTCATGTTGAAGAAGGCTTTATTTAATGAAAGTTCAGGACTTTTATATTAACGGATAGGTTGACAAGTAACGCAGACTCGATAGGCAATGAATTTCGATGAGCGAGCGGAAAAGTTTTAGAAAACGTTACAATTGAGGTGAATTTATTATAACAATTTAAGCGAACCGCGTGTCCCATCTTATGCTAACGCATCCGTGATAACGCCGTGCACAAGCGAATATACAGTGACAACAGTTACTGAATTGTGAGTATAATTGTGTACTTTCCATTATACCCGCGAAATTAACGTGTCGTTGACGCGATAATAACATCTACGCACAGAGTGACGCTTTGAATAATTATATAGAGCGTTCCCACGTTGCCATTCTGTCATCGAATTACAGAGATGACTGCGGGCGGCTGAACGGGCGTAGGAGGACGAGAACGTAATTCGAACTGAATTTCGTAGTTAATGAAGTGAATCGACGTAATACACACACGCATATACACACACATACACAGGGCCTCAGACCACACCCTGACGCAATGCGAGGTCTTTGCAATTACGCTCGGGGAAACGCACGAATTGCGCCGGCGAGTTTCATTTCTCAAAGCCCGGAAGCACATGTTCCACGACGAAAATGCACGTAATCGACACGTACATCGCGTATTATGCGTAACAAGGTGACGCGTCTTGTTACACAATCGCTATTACGGAGTGCCGCAAAGCTTTGTCGCGACGACTGGACAAGCGGTTACCATGCTACCGATCGCGCGATAGAAACTCGATTACATCTGAAATGCACGAGCAACTAAATCGCCATCGTAAACGTAACACATATATCGCCGATAACGTGCGCTGCGTCGGCTAGACCGAGAGTTCGCGACAACTCAAACGAGAATAAAGTTTCGTGTAGAGAATATGTCTTATATACACAGAAAAAAATATATATTGCAGTCAAATAAGTGTCACTTGCTTGAAGTACTTCATAAGTTTATATATCCGCAAATTTATCATAAATTTGTCATAAGCATTAAATCTATTTAAAATGCACTCTAAATGCTAGTAAATTCTAATCAAGAATATTAAATTAAAACAAAAATTTGATTGTTAGATAGAATCGAACCAACTTTTACTTCGATAAAATTTTTTATATCCTTATAGAGAGAAAAGATAAATTCTTCTTTTGAGTACATGAGATAATGATTTTTTCTCAAATTTGTGATGTCTATTTAGAGATTGTTATCAAGAAAATATCCTGTGGTGAAGATAACCATCACTTAAAAGAAGAAAAATAAACTAAGTAATTACTTTTCTCAGTAGTTGTGTCTCAGTAGTATCTCAGTAGTATGACATTTCTCTGTGTGTATGCCGTTTGTTGCTTAACAGAGTTCCTTTTGATTAAGATCCGATATCGCGGTTTTCCTCCTCTCCTCTCCTCGGATAAACGATAACCGATTGAAACGTTATGACAGTCAACGTCGCGCAGAATTGAGTCTTTCGCGACTCCTCGCCACTGTACGAATACGCTGCGTCGTCGTTTTGACAGCAACGTTTTATACGAGGCAGGCGCAGGCCGACGCGCTTTCATCGTGACCTGCATCGTGAATCGCCGCTTTAAACGCTTTCGCAGTCAAGTCCGCCTTTCAGGCGAGGTCCACGCGATGACTCGATGATAGAATTACGGAGATATTTAACGGTCGATAAGCATTCTCAATGGCGGCGGTGACATTAGGTTTCTCTCTCGGTGCTCGTAAAGAGAGGATTCTCGGGGGAGTATCGGAGAGAGGCGCCGATAACACAAAGGCACTGCTGTTCATTCCCCGCGAGGCAACTTCTACTATCGATCGATCGATGCAACACCGCGGAAGGTATACGAGTGCGCGGAGCCGTGTTGCGATATAATAAACGTGCATTTGAGTGCACCGAGAAAAAAAGGAAAATTCCACGCTATAATTAACGCTTTGGTGGCCAATGACTAGATTTTTTCTGTCGTGCTTTCGCGACGAGTCGAGCTCTTGTCGGTGAGTGAGTCATGATGAACGAATGAATGACGTTAAATTGACGTTAAATCATACCTACCGCAATGATTATGTAAACTTAAAAATCGAAAGGCTTAAGAAGTTAGGACCCTGACAGGAATAAAAATTAGGTGAAATTTTGTGAGTTGTAAAGAACTTTGAGTTAATAATAATATGAATTTTTTGTTATACATTAAATACATTAACAATATTTTGGTTTAAAAAACAAACTTACATTTTATGGTGACAAACATGATAAACATTTATGTAAAACATGATAAACATTTAAGTTAACCAAATCGTTCTTAAGTTATCGTGGTTACAATATAAAACAATGTTATTATTCCGAAAATAACGCGTTTAAAGATTTTCTATTCTTTTATACGTGCAACAAAACATTTATACTCCTATTAATCTACAATCTTTTACTCTCCAGTCCTGTAACCCCTTTAAACAGTGCAGACGCGTGCGGCGGCATGCCAGCCGTCGCATCCACGTGCGACTTCAATTATGAGTTTTGCACGGACAGTGTGTGACGGTGTGTGTGCAAAGCAACTGCTAACGAGAAAAGGTGAAGCTGTACTCGGGCGAAGTGGTATATGCGAGACTCACGTAATTCTCTTCGCTCGATTGCAGTTCAACGTTACTGACGATTTTACCTTCTTTATCCCTTCTTTTTCTGATGACGATAAAATACCCGTAAAGAATGGTCCCCGCTCGTTAGTCAGACAGTTGCGTGGTGTAATCGATTATCGATTTTCTGAAGTGGGAGCGGCGCGTCTCGCGCGATTTACGGTATTCTTCGATGAAAGCACGAGTGGCGAGTCTGTCGAGTGGAAAAACGCGCGCCGGTGCATTTGCATTGCGGAATTTCGCAGGAGGGAAACGCAGCGCTATTAAGCAGGATACCTCCTACGCGTTTCGCCGCGATTTATCGTCCAATAAGACGGACGAAAGCCGCAGAGCGAGGAACACTCTCGTGTCGAGAGAGAGAGAGAGAGAGAGAGAGAGAGAGAGAGAGAGAGAGAGAGAGAGAGAGA